>NC_141538.1:76730000-76892500 GCF_021556685.1 Rattus norvegicus
GCCGGGGCCTCCCTCAGGAGGGAACACTCTGGGTGTGTTCTCCAGAACTCTGCTCTCCAAGCAGTCTGGGTTCCCACAGAAACAGCATGTAGAGGGTAACGTAGGCCTCGCACTGTGTTTGTCACAGGTGGGCCTCATTTTCAGCTGTAACCACAGTAGCCAGCTGTCTTTGGACAGCTCAACTCGAAATCAATTTCCCTCTCCCTTTCTCTCTCTCTGTCTCTTATGTGTGTGGGGATATGGGGGAGGTTGTAAATTACATGGCAGGTAGTTTGGAATTTGTTTAAAAAAAGGTAAGTTTTAATAAAAGCATTACTTTAAAGAAAACCTGACTTTGAATTAAGCCTGTTAGAATGAATCCGTTTTCTTTTCTCATGGAAGGAACTGGATGTCAATTCAAATGACAGGGCAGGACTTTGTCTAAAATAAACAACAGAGCTGTCTGCACTTATCAACCAAGTCAGAATAATCACAGCCATAAGGTACTAAGCTACTTTCCTGTGTGTCATGGAAGGATTTTGCAGGACCTAATTCAGCCAGCAGGGCCTTAGAGACTATCTAATACCGTGTCTTTGTGCAACTTGTCCACAGTGGCTGAGTGACTTGCCAAGGTCCTCTAGCTCTTAGGAAGGTCGTGAGGACAGCACATTAGCAACAAAAGAGGAAGAAGCCAGAACAAATTCTCTGTTCCTGCCCGAGATGTCTAAGGGCAGCTTTGCACATCCTTGGATTGAAAGATTAAGGCTGACTGCGGTAAGGAAACGAAGCCAGTAGGGAAGTCACCCTCTGCCAAGGGTCTCATACAGCACTCACAGCTCAGCATTTCATCATTTAATTAAGTCTTAATATGAGGAAATCCAGCAGTCAGGAAAGCACAGCCTTCTACATTTAACAGGGAGCTTAAAGGAGGTCTCAATAGCTCTGGCAGTCTCTGGTTAAACTATGAAACACATCGCCAGCATACAGTGCAGAAACAAATACCCAGGATCCAATTTCACTCTCCTGAGACTTGGACCCACTTCAAAAGCAAAGAAACAAAGCAGAGATAAGGCCAAGGAGAGGTTTTTCTGAGGAGGGTCTGGAAGGGACAGTTTGACATGGGAGTTGAGGTATTGAGGTGAAGGGACAAAAAACTTCTGAAAAAAAAAACTCTAAAAAGCATCCATAAGAGAGAAGGTCAGCACAAAGCCACAGTGTGGCCGCGCCTGTCACTGGGCTGTAACACACAAAAGGCTCCATTCCCAGATCTCCAAAAACAAACATCAACAAAAACTGGTTCCAAGCTGTGACACATAAGGGCACAGGCCTCAGAAACCTGTCCTCCCCCAACTTCCTATCTTCCCTCTTTGTGCCTCAGCCTGGCAGAAATCAGTATCAGCAGCCACAGCACAGAATGGCAAAGGAAAGAGACCCTGTGTACCATAAAAGTCATAGCAGGGCTGGATACTGGGGGATCATAAGACAGTCCTACAGCCACATGGAAAACGAGACTCCAACTCTGGAGAGAACCTTCATGTTCTTTCACTGAAAACAAACCAGGGCTTGGATATCTGCACAGAGGGCCAGACAGCAAGTATTGCGCCTTTGCTGGCACAGAGGCAGAACGCAGCTGCCCAGCTGTGGGACACAGAGAGAACAGTACGTATACTACACATACACACAAGTGTGTCCCCCAACAGTGCTGATAAAGCCAGTCTGAGCAAGCCTGACAGAGAAGAGACCTCAGGATTTGCAATTCCGAGTGCCCAAGTCAGTCACAGATGAACACATTTTCCTGCTGGAACAAGAAAATCTCCTCAATTCAAGGATAATAATAAAAATTATTTTAAAAAATTAAAAAAAACCTTTCACTTCAATGAAGCATAATTTATAGCCAAAATGCTCCCACTTTAAAGGTACAGTTTGATGAGTTTCACAGACACGAAAGTCAGAACTATCTACAGTCACTGTTTCATACATCTCCACGACTTCAGAAAGGCCACCTCTGCCCCTTTACAGTAAATACCTCAAAATTTTTGATCCCACGAAGCCACTGATCTGATTGCTGTCAGTGAGATTTAGAGCTTCCTTGCCTAGAATTTGTTTTCTAAGTTGAAGCACACACTTGCCCACTCTTCCGTACCTGGGTTCTTCACTCAGTGTGCGTTGAGTCTGACTCGCCTCACTGCGTGCTGCTGGGCAGTACGTGGTAGAGCTACCTTAAGGTGCCTATGATGGCCCTTGTTGATGGACATCTAGGAGGTTCCCAGCTATTGTGAATAAGGCTGCTATGCCTACTCCTGTGTGAGCTTCGAGAATGACAGTGTTAGTGAGCGGTGACCTCACACTAATGCTCACAGGGAAAGCCAAGCATTCACATGTATCCTACAGCGTGAGGCCGTGCCAGTCTCCTTACTTCTTTCCTCAGCTCGTCCAGGCTGTGGCTGACCTTCAGCACAGTGAGTTCCAGCTCCTCGGCCGCGCTCTTTGTCTTCCTGCTTTGCTGGAATTTTGAGAGGTACACGTAGATCACTTTACTTTTCTAATCTGTTACTCCTAGCCAAATTGCCACTATAAATTACAGAGCATTTTAATGCTTTTGTGGTGCTACGCATAGGGCCTAGTGCTGCATTCCCAGACCTGGCAGAAGTATTTCTTCAATGTACCTTTTTAAGGTTACAGTAGAAAATAAAATTTAGTTCTTTCACTGTATTTCCCACAGCAACTATAAACAAGTGAATTTTCAGAACCAAATTATCTTTAATTTTGCCTAAATGTCCACCCTTTTGTTTTTAGTATAGCTGAATACCAAAATTCTATTTCCTCTAAGGAGCTACAGGAGCCTTTCCTTCTCAGGGAACCCCAGGTCACCCAATCTAAGTCAGGCCTCTTCCTCTCCTACTCGAACTTTTTCTCCAAGTAATTATTGCAGCTCAGAACCACATACTTATGGTTTTTTGTTCTTGTTTGTTTAAAGTCTACCTTTCCTGCTGAGACTATGCAAATCACAAGTATTCAAGTCTCTCAACCAGCAGATCAGCGTCAATCCCAATGCCTATGGGAGCCTTCTTGAGGCCTTTCCCAATTCTAACTTCACTCTCTGTAGTGCCCCTAGCATGGGATCTATCAAGAAACTTAAGACACTTTCTTTGTGTCCTTGTCCCACCCTCTCCCAAATGTTTCTATACTGTAAAGTCATGGTGGATTCTGGTACCTGGCAGGAGAAAAGCATTCAGTTACAACTGTAAGAAAAAATAGTGGAGAGCACTTCTAGAGCACAGAGGTTGAGGGCCAAGTGCTTTGAAATGTGTGAAGTGCGTTAGATGTGGAGCTGGTAGTAATAAAATGACATCTCCAACCTGAGTATTTCATCACAAGAAACTCAGTATCCAATGTTGAGCGTAGGACCCATCATTGAAGCAACCTCCTCTTCATACTACATGGCACATACACAGTTCAAGGGTAGAGCACAGCTCCCGACTCTCACACCATTCCATTAGGGCAAGACTCCCAGACAATGTGTACTGTAGGAACGCCAGGGAAATATCCCAAACCTATGACTTCTCTCTACTCTTTATATAAGCTGCCAGAACATGCCTTAGGCCTTTGTCCCCCCAGTCTCCTCTTTGCAATCTACTGCTGTAAGACCTGAGACAAACTTTCTGTGTTGTAGCACCTATAGTTTTTACCCACCCTGCTTGAACAGCCTCCCACGTTGAAAGTACGCTGCCCAGGCCTCTTAAGTGGCTGCTGGCTGCTGTAGTCCAGAAGTCTGTTTGAGAGTGTTGGATTTCTACCATCAGCCAGGTCTACCCTGGTTTTCATTGCATCTAGACCTCACTGGGCATTCTAAAACAAGTCTGTAAACCAGCTGTGCTCGGAGTTAGACACAGTGCACAGCAGAATGGCACCAGCAGCAAACTCATGTCTCAGGGACCTCCAAAAGCTTCACTCCTCTGCTCTCCACAGTAAAGGAGCATTTGGGGGAGGAATTGCTCAGAGGCGAGCTTGGCAGAAGAATGGGGAAAACAGGGAAACTATAGATGGTGATGGCACAGTCTGGCCAAGAGGAGAATCAGCAGCCTGAACACAGCATGTGCTGTGAGCTGAGGGAAACCAGAGTTTTGCCCACTGGAATGGTGTAAAGGGATAAGGCATGCATGTCATGACCGACCAAATTCATAGTCCTTCCACATCTCTAACCATTAGGTGAAAAGCGACTGCCTAAGATTTACTCTAATGAGCACAGTTCTTACAGCTTGCATCCACACGGAAATGAACTGCTGCACTTCTGTCCTCGCCTGCGCAGACAGTTCCAAGATGCGTTCCCTGTGCTCATGGCTGGTGTAGGCAGAATCGGTGAAGTCCTCCACACGCTCCAAGATGACCTCCAATGCGGCAGAAAGGTTCTCCTTGGACTCGAAGTAAACATTCTCCCGAAGAGCTTCCATATTCAACTGAGCACAAAGGGACACACATCCATGTAAGTATCCCTAAAACGGGCTACAAGTTCTATCAGTGACCTCAGATGTGCTGGCGAATCCTTTTCCAGGCTTAGGAAGATTGCAGCCGGCATCCAATGGTCACTGTAATCTCCAGTCACCTGGGAGGGCACTATGTGCAGGAGTCATCAATGGCTATGCAAGGCCTTGTTTCAAGAGCTGTTAATATAATGACCTTCCCAGGAGATCAGAGAACACTAAGGCAGGAAAAGCACCAGTGTATAGAGTTGAATACAAAGAACAAACCAGCCTCCAGGTGAAGTATCTGCAGCTAAAGAACTGCCCAGGCAAAATCCCAAGGAGGTTTGCGCTCAAGTGGGACGCTGCACTGAATGTAATAATAAAATCTTTTTAAATGACATGGATAATAGGAAACAGACAATGGTGACTGAGGATTGAAATAATTGAAACCTAAGTTAATCATATGCAATTCACATCATTTATGTTATTGATTTTTAGTTTTGTTTTAGACCCTGTGTGTGGTGTGGTGTGTGGTGTGTGATGTGTGTGTGTGTGTGTGATGTGTGTGTGTGTGTGTGTGTGTGTGTGGTGTGTGTGTGTGTGTGTGTGTGTGGTGTGGTGTGTGGTGTGTGATGTCTGTGTGTGGTGTGTGTGTGTGTGTGTGTGGTGTGGGTGTGTGTGTATGTGTGTGGTGTGGTGTGTGATGTGTGTGTGTGTGTGTGTGTGTGTGTGTGTTTAAACAGCAAGTTAATGAAGTTACACTGGTCTTTTTAAGGCTATCAAAAGGCTATGTTTACATAGACATATCCACTTATTCACAATAAGTGAAGACCTGAAGAAAGTATTAAATTTTTCTCTACAGATTTTTTTCTCCATAAAGAGAAACTGGTATGAAGGCAGCCATAGTGTTCCATGCCTGAAATGCCAGCAGTCATAAGGCTAAGGCAGGAAGATTGCAGTTTGAGATCAGCCTGAACAACATGGCTGGCCCATGGTGTGAGCGCCTCCTCAGTCAATGGTCAGCAGAGAGAACAATTCCCCCCATTGCTCTCTTTCACTCCCTCTTCTGACCTCAGCCTTCATACAAGGTCACGGTGCAGTGAGACAAAGAATATGACACCCATCTCAGCCCTGCTTTTTAATGGGTGTGTAACCCTTAGCATAGTAGGTTAGGTAACTTTGCAGGGCCTCGGGTTTCCCCATCTTGAAAACCAGGGCACTGTTCTAGATAATGTCGTAGGGCCCTCCTGATGAGAAGTCAGACTTCCTGGCATCAAATCTCAGCTCTGGTACTGAGGCAGCAAGTCCACCTCATCTGTAACTCCTAACAGCACCCTGAAGAGGCTGGCAACAGCACGTGTGAGGATTCCTGGAGTCCACGCTCTGAAAGCACTCGCACTGAACTGGCACAGAGTGGGCACTCCAAATGTTAGGAGAATTTACTTTAGAGCTGGACCTGCTGCTGTTACTGCTACAGCCTCAATGTCTGGACCCTATCAGACAGGAAGAGCAGGGGTCCCAGCAGGACTGTACGCTGCTTGTGATCACCACAGATGGCTCTGCATGGAGGAGTCTATCCAAGCCAACAGCTGTACAGGGCTGCGGAGATAAACAGAGACTTGTGTTGTCTGTCAACACAACCCTGAGCCCGTATTGCTCACTGTTAGGTTTCCACAGAGTGGCATTACATGGATTTTTTTTTTTTTTAAATGTATGTAAGTGATTTGCCTGCAGGTGCATATGTGTGCCACATGCATGCCTGGTGCCTGTGGAGGCCAGAATGGGCCATCAGATGCTCTGGAGCTGCTGGGAGCTGCTAGGTTGGTGATAGCAAATGCTCTGTAAGAGCAGCCATGCTCTCAACCACTGAGCCATCCTTCCACCCCTTAAGATGTATTGCTTTCTGGGACGTGCTACTCTAATTTTTTTTTAATTATGTGTATGGTACGAGATGGGGGAGGGAGGAGGAGTATACATGAGTATGGGTACCAGGGAAGCTAAAAGCGTGTGTCAGGTGCTAGAGAGATGGCTCAGTGGTTAAGAGCTCTTCCAGAGGTCCTGAGTTCAAATCCTAGCCACCACATGGTGGCTCACAACCACAACAATGGGATCTGATGCCTCCTCTGGTGTCTGAAGACAGTGACGGGGTGTGTGTGTGTGTGTGTGTGTGTGTGTGTGTGTGTGTGTGTTAAATCTTTAAATAAAAAAAAAAAGAGTGTGTCAGATTCCCTGGAGATACATGCAGTTGTGAGCTAACTGACACAGGTACCAGGAACCTAACTTTGGTTCTCTTTGAAAGCATCCAGCACTCTCAACCACTGAACCAACCATCTTTCCAGCTCTGAGATGAACCACTCTAAATCATTACACAAAATATGGACCCTATACATAATGATGCTCTCTTAAGTGAGAAAGGAAAACAGGCAAACCTACTCTTATTCCTACCTTCAACTCTTTAATACCAGTAAAAATGCTGACAGATGAGCTGTCGGTGTCTCTGTTGAGTCTGCAGTCAGTCACGATCTCGATGACCTTCTCCAGGGCTGCTCTCATCCGATCAAACACTCCTTCTTTGTTTTTATGGGCTGACTCACAGCTGGGGTGCCTGAGACACGTCTTCAGAACAGTTGAGGTTTTTATTTTAATAACAACTCGTACCATAACACATTAAAAACTGTACAGAGAACATGCCATGCTAATAAAAATGGTTCTTTACCCAAGTCTCCTGGGCCCCTGGCTCCCCGCAGCCTCTCCTCACTAGTGTGGAAGCAGGATGAGTAAAAAGTGACAGGAAGGTTAAGTGAGAGACCAGAGAGAAAAGCTCATCTTCAAACACCCACAGTACATTCATCTTGATCACAGGGATGGGAAGACCTGACGACTAAAACTGTCGTATACAGCACTGCCTCACACAAGCAAGAACCAGAAAGGACTGGGGGGACTGAACAAGGTGCCAGATGACAGTGACTGAATCCTTCACTTTTAAAGCATGGTGTAAATAAAGACCTACTCCAGGTTCTAGATCGGAACGTTCTGCCTCTGCTTTTGTGGCTTTGCTAATCCCAGCACATCAGTAAATACTTGCAGAAGAAGCAATTCTCTACAAACTGGCGTGGAACCATTTACCTGCTGGTCCCTGAACTGCTTAGAAACACGCACTCCTGGCCCACCGTCTTATTAAAGTAGAAATAGAGGGAGCGGCCGTGAGACCATGGAAGAAAGCAATGGAGGCTGTGTTCTGCACATTCCGCCGCTTCTGCCTGACCAATCCTGCCTTGCCCAGCTCTTACTAGATCATGTGGCCTGCCAAAGCCTGCGGAGAGTGGCTGTGCCTGGCAGCTCTGTTCACAGCACTCCATCCACTCTCTTCAGCTTAGCTGCAGAATCAAAGCGGCTCAGATTCAGGAGCTGGGGAAGGAAGGCCAGCATCCGTGATCACAGTAACAGATTCCACTCCGTTCTAAGTTACCATTTTCATCTCTTCAAAAATACCAAAGAGGGCCGGGGTGAGCTCACTGGCAGAGTGCATGCTTAGCAGGCACCAGGGACTGAGCTCGGCCCTCAGCATAAGACAAAGAACAGAGGAAACAAAACTGTAAACCTCTGGCACCGGATGCGCTCCTCAGCTTTTTCTCATCACTGACTGACGTGGGTGACACAAAGGCTCTTACCTTTGAGGCTGTGAGGAGCATCATTGTGCCCTTCTCAAGCACTGCCCTCGCCACAGCCATTCTGGCCTTTTTCTTCTCATCTTTCAAATCCTAGAGATGAAATCACATCAAAGTCTAAGATCATACAAGCAACTCGATCTTTTGAAAAGCCATTCACTCATCAATAATAATGTTCAAACAGTCAGTCACATAGTTCAGAAGAGTTGAGAATGTTTCCTGAACCGTTGTGCTTTGGTGAAAACAGTCACACCCTTCACCCACGGTTTCACTCTCTGAGGTCAGTGACCTGCAGTCCACGTGTCTGTGTTACTGTCTGCCTCCTCCCACACCCTCTAAAACAGAGGCTCCAGGGGGCAGAGGCTTTGGGGTATGTACTGCTGTATCGCCAACGTCCAGTAAATAAGTTATGAGAATCTGCTGGGTATGAAGAAAGAAGCTAGCTGATGGCTATTTTCAGTATTCTGACCAAATTAAGAAAGAAAGGGCTTGGACTCTTGATGCAAATACTAAAAAAATCTTGAGCCAGGCAAAGCAGTTACCAAACCCTCCAGAGGGAAAATAACTGCTACCCAATATCTGATGGGTTAAATTTAACAGGTACTTCTGCCAGGTATGGTGATACATGCCTTTAATCCCAGCACTAGGGAAGCAGAAGGATCTCTATGAGTTTAAAGATAGCCTGGCCTACACAGTCAGTTCCAGGCCAGCCAGGGCTACTCTTCAGCCAAAGTGAACAAGTTTTAAAAGATTCAACCATAGTCTTAATGGACTTGGTAGAAATATTCCTATACCAATATTCTCCAGATCAATTTTATTTTCTTTTTTGATCTTTGAGGTACTGTCTTACCGTGTAGCACAGGCTACCCTGAAAGTCACTAGGCTGTGTAGCTTGACCTTAAACTCATAGTGATCCTCCTGCCCTAGTATCTCAAGAGCTAAGCAGGGGAGAGGTGGCCCACATCTTCCCACCACTTGAGAGGCAGAAGGAGGCAGATGCTTATGGGTTCAAGGCCAGCCTGGTCTACTACATAGCAAGTTCCAGGACAGCCAAAACTACATAGAGAAATCCTGTCTCAAAATAAATAAATAGATAGATAAACAAACAAACAACTTCCTTCCATTTAAGAAGGAAGAAGAAGAGGAAGAGAAGGAGGAGGAGAAATAGGAGGAGGAAGGAGAGGAGGAGGAAGAGAAGGAGGAGGAGAAGGAAAAGAATCCCAAAGGGTAGGATTACATGAGTGAGCCACCATCCTGGCTCCATACCAGATTTCTAACTACAAATCAAAAAAACAGTGGAAGTTTTCCAGTTGTGTGGCCAGCAGGAAACACAGCCAAAGAGGCTTTGGAATCTGAGTCACACTACACTAGCCAAGTGATCCAGAAAAGGTCAGATGATAAACTGTCATAAAAATACATTATTCTAGTAATCTTTATAGGGGAAGAGTGGAGGGGATGAAGAGAGAGGATGGTGAGAGAAAAAGAAAAAGAAGTGAAACAAAGTGTTCAAGAACAATGGCTTCAGAACAGAGCACAGACAAGGTGCCACACAGGTGGATTCTAAAATCTGTATTACATTCCTTTGTTGTTTCTATGCACAAGTGCACATATGTATGTGTGTATGTCTGTCTGTGTGTATCCATGTATGCGCACATGCATGCACACGTATGCACATGCACAGGAGTCAGTCATTCCCTTCCACCATGTAAACCCTGGAGATTAAATTCAGGTAAGCACTTTTACACTCAGTTTGTTAAGAAACAAATACTAGTCCCAGGCCCATGTCCATCTCCCAACTGCAGCTGCAGCCAGGAAAGCTCCCTGAGGCATCTCAGTACCACAGGTCAGACCTGATGGGTTCATAAGCAAACACCCCAACTGGAAAAAGCCTATTCTGGACAACCTGTGGTTGTCCTCCTCCTCAGACTTAGAAGTGTTGCTCTGAATTAGGAAGTAGGTTCCAAAGATCAGACATCAAGTTGCGGTTGAAGAATGACAGGCTTCAGGAATAAACTTATCCAAACTCCATCCGTTAGCAGAGCGCCTTAGAAAAAAATCCCTTCACCTCAGGCTCAGTTTTCTTACATTAAAAAGAAAAACACCACCAACAACACCCAATTTGTAGGGCTGCATTGAATATTAAGATCAATCATGTATATTAAATGCCTAACATAACACAGCCAATGCAAATGGAGCAACGCCGCGTGTTCTTAGATGTCGTGAATGAAGAAGTTGGCTCACTGATTAAAAGATCACATTTCCACCTAATAAAAGGCCTGAGCTTATGTGAAGATGTCTCAAGGTGATAAGTAATACATTTTGTACATACATTTTGTCTGTCTCCCGTTAGGTATGCAAACTCCACCATTTCGTTTCCAAACTGGCTGAATATCTGAACAAACTCCTGAAAGCTGTTTACTCTCTCTAGCCTTTCCATGGTTGCAAGAACCTGCAAAACAGAAAATATTTTATTGTTGGGCGACAAACAAGAAAGAGATTGAGACTTCCAGAGTTGAACAGAGTGACGGGAAACAGGAGAGGCTCAGAATTCCATGGGAAACAGGGAAGCAGAGAAAACAAACACACACACACACACACACACACACACACACACACACACACACACACACGCCAGACAAGGGCTGCTGAGACATTCATCCCAGCTGGTTCAAAGCTTAGACCCATTTAGAGAATTGACTTGGTTTTAGGATAGAGAGGTGTGGGTTTGTTTATAAATTCAAAGGAAGAAGAAAATCTTAATGACTAAATAGGGCTTGGGGAGCTAGAAACCATTTGCAAGAAAAAGGCAGGGAAAAGAAAGGGCAGAAGAAGCAGAGAAGCAGCTAAAACTCTGCTGTAGGGACAGCATCAGGGGCAAGGAGTTCTGAAAAGGGAAAACTACTATTGGGGTGAACCAGGCAGGACCCTGACCTCCCCTATTGGATTAACCTTTAAAAGAGGAGACAAGAACATGTCTGACTAGAGGTAGATTCTGGGTTTTGCAGGATCTCTCAATGTGTCAGGCTGGCCTGAGACTCTCTACACAGCCCCTTAGTCTGATTCTGAACTCTTGACGATCTTCCTGTTACAGTCTCTCAAGAGTAGAGATTACATGCACGAGAGTGACAACTCCCCTTCCTGTCCCCAAGATCAGTCTTACCTTTTAATAACAGTAACTCTTTAGGAGACTCTGGGAAGGCTGTACTAATCACCTCTGAAGAGAATGCCTTCAGTGACTTATCTGCCTTTTAACAGACTCTACCAATTCTCTCCGGAATACACAGGGACCCAAGCTCCCAGCAGAGGGACCTGGGGACACCATCAAAGCCACATCTGAGCAGAGACAGCTCTGTTCATTCTTTCCCTCTTCGTATTGGTCACTTCATGACTGAGATCCCCCTCTGTGTATTTAGGGTTTCGTTTGTTTGTTTTGTGTTTTGCCACACCGTCCCTAGTCTAGGCTGACCACACACTCCCTATGAAACAGGATGACCTTGAACTTTTTCATTTGAAGTACATGTGTGAGGACAAACGTGTGTGCAGGTGTATGTGTGAACACTTATGTGGGGAACAGAGCCTGGCTTTAGATATATTCAGTGATCTGTCCCCTCTATATTTTCTGAGGCAGGGGTCTTAAACCTGGAACTCACCTCTCTGATGAGTCAGAGGCTGAAGAGATGAGGCAAACTAAATAAATCTCTTTTCTTTATAAAGTACCTAGCCTGGGGCATTGTATCATAGCAACAGAAAGTTGACGAAGGTAATAATAAGAACTAAGAAGGCAGTGAAGAGAAAAAACAAAACCAAAAACTCAAAACAACATAAACAAACAAACCAGAAACCGTACAGGTCATTGAACCAGAATTAGAGGCACCCCGGTATGGAAGAAAGTGGAAGGGAGGTAGTCTGCAGAGTGAGGAATCGGGAGCGGGAGGAGGTTAAGATTCACAGTTGAAAAACTGTTCTCATCAGTCAGGAGCTGCTATTTAGACTAAACACCTGCCAAGAAGCTTCAGACAGTGAGGAGGGAACAGAACATGGACCTACGCTCAGTACAGCCATCAGAAAATGCTGTGCCCTTGACATAAGAAACAGTAAATGAATGTGAAATATTTTCTGACTGTTTTTTCTAAATAACCACTGAGTTTTGGTCAGACCAAGATAGGTTAGAAAAACACAGATATCCTGTGTTTGCTCATTGTTAATGAGGCTATGGAGGGCACTTGGCCTGCTAACCTGCCCAGGCAGCACAGGAAACACAAGCAGTTTCCACAGATAAGAAAGACTGCGCACCAAGCAAGCCTCCCCCTCAGGCGTCTTTCTTTCCTCTGTCATTCTCTCCACTTCTTTTTCTCTTTAAACTTTTACTCTTTGGATCACTCCACATTCACTGAGAGGAGGGTATCAGTAGGGCTAGCGTCAGATCCTACATAGAGAATGCATCTCTGCCCTAGCTGATCTGATTGCCTTCCTCCTTACCTAGGGGATTATCCACAGAAAGCAATGGCCCTTGGTTCCCAATGATCCAGGGCACAGCCACTCTCTACCGGAGGGGAAGAGTTTAAGTTCCATTCTTAAATTTTGCAATTCTTCAGAAGTACTTAAGGAGTCTACATACAGAAACTTTGTAGCTGTGGATAATTACAGCTTCAGACAATATCTTTTTTAAAAGATAGGGTCTCATGTAGCCTAGGCTGCTTTCAAACTTTATGTAGCCGAGGCTGGCCTTGATCTCCTGGATCATCCTGCCTCTACTTTCTATATATGGTGCTGATGATTGAACCCATGGCTTAGTACATGCAAGGCAAACATTCTCTCAACTGGGGAACAGACAGAGACCAGATGAGTTACATTTGTTTTTAGCTTTTAAATCATAACTCTCTGACTTAAATGAAAGGAAAAAGACTGAAGGCTACTTCTCAGCCAGGTCTCTACCACATACAACATCGGCTTAGCTTTTCTCTCCAAATTGCACACATTAAAGGGTTTTGGCAGTAAGCCTCAACAAGATTTTTATTGTTGCTATTAAATGAGAAACATTACTTGCATTTAAAAGTTTAGGCCTGGGGCTAGAGAGGTGGCTCAGTGGTTAAGGGCACTGACTGCTGCTATTCCTGAAGATCCACATCTCATTTCCAGAACCCACACGGCAGGCAGCTCACAACCATCTCTAACTCCAGTTTCGGCAGATCTGACACCCTCTTCTGACCTCTGTGAGCACCAGGCATGCACATGATATACAGGCTTACATGCAGGCAAAGTCATATACAGAAAATAATGATGATAATAAATAATAATAATAGTTTTTAAAATGGAAATAAATAAAAGCTTAGGCTCAGAAAATTGGAGGTAGTAGGTGTAGAAAAGACACCATTTTAAACTCTAGGCAACAGGTGCTATAAATAGTTAAAAAACCTTGCCAAATTACCTGGATTCCACCTCAACAAGGATTCTGAACCACCTGAGACAACACAGCCACAAGTGCGTACCTTGTTTCTCGATGTCACTATTTGCTTGATGACTACCTGATCTGCCAGCAGCAACACTTTTGTCACTGAGGAGAGCAGCAGTCTGGCCGCCTGCACGACTCCTGTTTTGTCTGTCAGAATTGTGACCTGACCATCTGACTCCAAATGGTTCCATTTGGTCACATCTGTGAGGGAGGCGATTGTTTCTCCTAAAAAGAAAAAGGGAATATTATGTTGGCAATGGAAACTTAAATAAGAGACAGACTTTTCTCTCCTTCCCATGTATTTAACACGGGGAACAAGAACATGAAGCAGCTCCACCTCAGATGGATCCTAGGTTGCTTTTTAGCAAAATAAAACAAACAAAAAAGTACACTCAGAACCATGGCAAACTTCCACCCAGTCAAAAATACAATTTGCCTTTCTAGTAGTTTAGCCAAACACAAATCGAAAGGCTGCCTCTCTGCAAGGCAAAAGGAAAGCCCGGCAGCTGAGAACCAAAGCCCTAAATCCAGAGCAGTGAGCAGGACTCAGTGGCCCAAACCTTGGTGTGGGGGTTGGGGAAGCAGAGGGAGGGAAGGAGAGAGGGAGGGAGGGAGGGAGTGGTGTCAATCACCACCACCTGAAGAAGCTTGGGTCTGGAGGGACTTCCAAATAGAGACAGAGCTTTAGGCCCAAGGGTTAACATCTTCAATAGAGGGAGGTGGGACTGGAAGAACAACTATAGATACTTAAGAAATCCGTCTGCAGATCTGCCTGGAGAGGTTTGGGTTCCAACCCTGGCTGACCTTCAGGCTGGTTAGTGATGCTTGGTCGTGTTTAGTTCTGTTCTGTTTTAAGACAGGGTCTCTGGGGCTGGGGATTTAGCTCAGTGGTAGAGCGCTTACCTAGGAAGCGCAAGGCCCTGGGTTCGGTCCCCAGCTCCGAAAAAAAGAACCAAAAAAAAAAAAAAAAAAAAAAAGACAGGGTCTCAGCACTATGCAGCCATGGCACTATACAGCCAAGTCTCATGGCTGGCCTAAAACTTGCTGTGTAAGCCAGACTGGTCTCAAACTCACTGCTTCCAAGTGTTAGGGTTAAAGGTGTGCAACACCATGGGCAGCTTAGGTTTTTTTAAAGATTCATATATTTATTTTTATTTTTTATGTGTAAGGATATTTTGTCTATACGTATGTCTATTGTATACCACTCAGACTTCCTAGAACCAGAGTTACTGATGGTTGTGAACCAGCATCAGATGCTGGAAGAACAACCTGAGCTCTTAACCACTGAGCCCTCTCTCCGGCTTCAGACACTTACTCCTCTTTTGGTCCCCAGGGAAGACCATTCTAGGACACAGATTTTCAACCCTCTTAAAAACTCTTTCCTCCAAAATCAATTCTAGAATAATAATAATTATCAGAGCTATACAAATAGCTGCTCTTCTGGAAGTGAGGCCAAGCGTTGTGTGCCGTTTGAAAGACAGTCCCTACAGTCTCCAGCATTGAACACGTGCTCCCCAGTCTGGGAGGTGTGCATGTGGCCTTGTTGGAGGAGTTGTGTCTCTGTAGGTGGTCTCCGAGGGTTAAAAGACTTCCCTGTTACTAGCTCATTCTCTCCGGTTCCTTCCTGACATTCTCCCCAGTTCCCTGCCACGCCCTCGGTCCACCAAGGTCAAGCTCTAACTCTTCCATCAGTTGCCTTGGTCACTGTGTTTTATTGTAAATGTTTTCTAAAACTCCTTCCTACTACAGTTAATAAGGCTTTTAAAATAATTTTGTTTAAGATAATTTGGAGGTCCTAAAAATATGTATGTCTAATGACTGAGTTTCTCGCGAAAGGTCTATTGTTTAATTTTACTTTATTTTTGGGTTTTCCGAGACAGGCTTCTCTGTGTATCCTGGCTGTTCTAGAAGTCAGTCTGTAGACAAGGCTGGCCTCAAACTCAGAGATCCACCTGCCTCTGCCTCCCGAGTGGTTAATTTTATAATATACATACAAATGTTTTGTCCATTAACATAAAAATCTAAGGTATAAAGTATGAGAATCTTTTCAGCTGAACCACAGGAGGCAAAATAGTCAATTTTATTTAGAAGGGCCAGTCGCTGGGAACATGTAAGTCATACAAAGACAGACTTAGAGCAGGGCAGCTGTTAATGCATGGGGAGATGGGGGTCAAGTCACAGACAGCAGCCATAGGAATATGAAAAGAAAGTGATTTGGGAGACAGTGAGGAAAGAAAATACAAAATTAGCATCTGATCGATGATAGGGAGAAAGAAAAGTTCAAAATTGTAAACCAAATCATTTAGAAAGTATCAGACTCAGAAAGGAAATGACAGACTTAGTTTCAGACAGCAGAGATTTAAAATGATACAGGCAGGTACACACAAAACACAGGCCATTAAATATGGATAACTGATGCTTTACCAATAAATAAAGTTTATGGTAGCCTCAAGATGGCTCCCTAAGAGCTCTTATTGGGGTTTAAATCTCGGCTCGAGTCCAGACAGACCACACCAAGCCAACATGGTTCCATGTGGAGAGGTTTACTGAGAGAAGAAGAGTAGAAGAGGAGAGGAAAGGCCAGCCATGGGCATGTGGAGGGAAGAGGGGGAGGGAAATGGGGAGAGAAGGAACAAAGGGGACAAGCAGGGAAGAGAAGAGAGCAAAGAGCGAGAGAGGGAGGAGGGGGCAAGCAACCCCTTTATAGTCAGGCATACTTGGCTGTTGCCAGGCAACTGTGGGGCGGAGCATCCTGGCTGTTGCCAGGTAGCTGTGGGGATGGAGCTTAGACAGAATACCAACAGCTCTGCCCACAGGTACCCACATCTGCCAACTGTCCTCTTACATCACCCTAAGACTATAGGCTGAAGAGAAGGTATTCCACTTCTGAAATTAAGCAATCAAATTCACTCCCAAGAGTTGTCCTCTAACCTGCGCGCGCGCGCACGCGCGCACACACACACACACACACACACACACACACACACACACACACAATGAATTTTTTAAAGCTGAGACTATCATCTTGTTTCCTGTCTCTCTGAGGGAAATCAGGGCACGGTCAGCCTTAATACAAAGAGATCCATGTGGTGACGAACAGTCAAGCAGGAAGTGAAGCCTGCAGATAACAAAGGCCCAGACACCTTCACCCAAATCATTCCATGTGCAGACCCAGAGTGCCCAGGGAGCCACTTCCTGACTCCTGTTTGCGGCCCTCTGCTGCCTAGAGGTTAACTTGCTGCCCAGCAGTGGAAATGTTTGTGTCACAAAACTTTTATGGCAGAGGACAGATGTGCACAGAACTAACCCTTACTGTGGTGGAAAGAGCAGAGGAAATGGCTGAGTGCGTGTTTTAGTAGCAGTAGCTGAAGAAAAGATGCTTCCTTTGTTCCTGAGGAAAATGTCCGTTTCCTATCACTCTCGGCCACCATGGGCTCTGCAGAGGAGCCTGTGCAGACAGCAAGCTCCACCATTCTTTTTCTGACTGAACCCTGGGCATTCACTGCAGAGCAGGACCGGGTGTCTCCTCCCCACCACAGCCACTCCAAGTGTAGACTGCTAAGAATTCCCCCAAAAGGCACAAAGCTTACAGGTTGGTGTATCCTTTTGTTACATGCGATGAGCCAGTGTAGTCCCTTAGAGGGAACACTCAGACACTCTGTGGTGGCTTGAATATGCTTGGCCCCGGGAGTGACACTGTTAGGAGTGTGGCCTTGTTGGAGTAGGTGTGTCACTGTGAGGGTGGGCCTTGACACCCTCCTCCACACTGTGAGACAGTCTTCTCCTGGCTGACTACCTTCAGATTAAGATGTAGAACTCTTAGCTCCTCCAGCATCAACCTACTGAACGCCATGCTCCCACCATGATGATGATGATGATGATGATGATGATGATGATGATGATGATGATGATGGACTGTACCTCCGAAACTGTAAGCCAACCCCAATTAAATGTTGTCCTTTATAAGACTTGCTTTGGTCATGGTGTCTGTTCACAGCAATGGAAACCCTAACTAAGACACACTCTAACAAAAATACTGAGCTGCCATATTGAAAAAAAAATCTCGACAGGGTAGTCATCGAGAGAGACTAAGATGTAAGAATCATGACATGAAAACTTGCTAAACACATATTCATGCCAGAGAACACGTACATCATATAACAATGCTCTGCAAATAAGAATAGCCCCAGGCTCCCACGAGGACATGCCCTGCCCAGTGTCTCCCTGCCTGGTGAAGGAGGTCGGACTGGAATCTAACAGTTAACCTGAAGCACTTGCTAGGTCTTGATCACTGCTTCGTATTCTTCCCCTCAAGCATACGCAAACTGCCCAGGAAAAAGAGGCCATTAAGGGCTGAGTGAGCCAAAAGACCTTCAAGAGTGACTCATGTCACGTGTTGGGTGAAACGTCCCACTTATGTGCAACTTCAGGAGGCTCACGGTTGGGTTGGGGTTCGGATCCTCATGGAGTGAAAGAGCACTTCTGACGGTTTAGAAGAGATAGTGTGTGAGGCTCCTGCCACTGGAGGGGACCTGCCTGGTCCTTGGCTTGAGCTGTCTGCTCATGCCTGCTCCCTTTGCCTCCACACTAAGCACAGGGTGACAAGGCTAAGGGACTGTAGGCCCTCATGCTGTTCTTTTCCTGTAAATCCCATCCTGCCCCTCTTGCTTTCAGCAAGTGCTGTTATCAGGAACAACTCAAGACTGCCTTTGTGTTCTCTCTGCATTGCCCCCTGTGTCTGTAACGTGCTGTACAGGGCCCATCTCTCTGCATTGCCCACTGTGTCTGTAACGTGCTGTACAGGGCCCATCTCTCTGCATTGCCCACTGTGTCTGTAACGTGCTGTACAGGGCCCATCTCTCTGCATTGCCCACTGTGTCTGTAACGTGCTGTACAGGGCCCATCTCTCTGCATTGCCCACTGTGTCTGTAACGTGCTGTACAGGGCCCATCTCTCTGCATTGCCCACTGTGTCTGTAACGTGCTGTACAGGGCCCATCTCTCTGCATTGCCCACTGTGTCTGTAACGTGCTGTACAGGGCCCATCTCTCTGCATTGCCCACTGTGTCTGTAACGTTCTGTATCAGTGCCCACAGAATAATGTTCTGCCAGGAAAACAGGACTCTCCTCTTACAAACTGGTTTGTTTCCTCTCAGCAAACAATGAGGGTTATATAACCCTTTGTTTCTCCCATTTTTGTCTTGCTTTCCAGGAAGTACAAAGATAAATTTACTGCTTAGTTAAATATTCATCTTTGCCAAAGACTCTGGTATATTTTTTCTCTGACTTTAATAGGTTCACTTGACATGTCTTTTATTGTGGCCCACTTCAAATCCTTTTTTATGATGGAAAAAATATAAACTATAAATAAGGTGAGGCCATCTCCTCTGCGTCCCACATAAAGCTGTTCCCTAAACCAACAAATGGCTAGAAGCCCAAGAGTCAGGCTAGGGTCCTCCCTCTCCTGTGGTTAACAACCATGTCCTGTCTGTTCAGCCTCATCAGCAAGTATGCTGTGAGTTCTTTCCTGTCCTCTGTAACCCTATCACATTGTCTGCATGTAGCTGTTTGCATGTAAACGCTTCCCATGAAATCTCCCTGCCTTCCTTCTTAACCCTCTCTCAATCTCTTCTCTGTATAACCTACCTCAGTCAGCATGACATGTCACCAGTCTATGTGTCAGGCTGAGGACTGGAGTCGGAAGGAGCCCACCATCCCTAAAAGCCAACCTAGGTCGTTAATAATCTAGGATATATTTTTTTAATGTTTTGATTTGTTTGTATTTCAAGATAGGATTTCTTTGTTTTTAGCTCTGGCTGTCCTGGAACTCTCTCTGTAGAGCAGGCTGGCCTCGAACTCACAGAGTGCGGGAGATTAAAGGCATGCACCACCACCTTCTGGCTGCATCTCTTAACTCAAAGTAAACCTAAAGGGTTGGTGGTGCTTAGTATAAAAACAGCCCTGGGTTCAATCTCCAGCATTGTAGAAACCAAATGCCTAAGTTTTCTCACGTGTAGTGGTACACAGCTGTAATTCTAGCATTTGAAATCCAGAGACAGGAGGATCACACCAACTTAAAAGTCAACATGGTTTACCCAGTGAGTTCTAGAATAACCAGGCTACATAAGTGAGACTGCTTCAAAGTAAATAAATAATAATGTACTTGTCATAATATTCAGAACAATGGAATTGGGATAGTCTTTAAAATAAATGTTCGGGGTTGGGGATTTAGCTCAATGGTAGAGCGCTTGCCTAGCAAGCACAAGGCCCTGGGTTCAGTCCTCAGCTCCAGAAAAAAAATAAAATAAAATAAAATAAATGTTCACAGCTGGGAGCAGTGATGTTCACCCGTAATATCAGCACTTGGGAGACTGAGGCAGGAGGACTCCCACTATGTTTGAGGGCAGCCTGGGCTATGGAGTGAAACTCACCTCAAGAAGGAAACAAGAGCTGGGTGCAGCTTCACATGGCTTGGCAGAGGGAGAAGCAGGTGGATCTCTGAATTTGAAGCCTCAAAGAAAGTTCCAGGCTAGCAAGGACTTTGTTTCCTAAAACAAACAAAACAAAACAAAACAAACAGCAATCGAGCAACAAACCAAAGGTAGATAAACACATACCTGCTTGTTTAGCTTCGATGCAGGCAATACTAATTTCTTCTTTCAAATCCCAGTTTTCATTGGCTATAGCTTCCCCTACTTTAACAAATCTTCCAACTGCCAAGTTGACAGCTTGTCCCACGCGCTGAATCGCTTGCAGAGTCTTATCAGACTTTTTGGTATTATCTTTATGGTTAATAAGTGTGGTAATCTGAAAATTAACAAAAAAGAAGCAACTTTTATCTCAATACTTAAAAGAAAAAATCACAAAGGCCAAGAAAATTAAACCCAGCCTACCAGACTCATCCACGAGACCAAATCATCACTTCAGACCTTGCAGCCCAGGGGCTGGGCAGCGGAACATCTTGCATTATTTCCCTAGACAGTGTTTTTATTAATTGTGATTATAAGGTCAACTGAGGGTGATAATCGGACACACACTTTCAGACACTCTTCAGATTTTCCAACAAATCTTCAAGATTTGAGAACACAGCAGGGCAAATCGCAGATTCACAGCACACATTTTCCTCAGTTCTACCTAAGCTGCTCTAAGTAAAGATACCTTTCCCGGCATTGCCCTCCACTGCTCACAAATGGGTTATACAAATGGGACTTATGCAGTGGAAGTGTAGCTCAGTGGCAGAGCTGGCCTAGCACATGGAAGACCCTTGGTTCTATTCCCAGCACTGTAAAATGATACTTGAGCCACACAAGTTTGCTGGACTCACTAACAGCTTTAGAATGGCCAGTGCAATCTACTCTTTCAAGCCAGTTTTGTTATATCAGCAGCCCCACAATCCATGATATACCAAGAGTTTTATCATTTAGTTTTAAGCCTTGAACTAAAATATAGAATGACATGTATATATCATTAAAACAAATGAAAATCTTTTAAACGTCTTAGAAAAGTAACACATGTACAATACACATATGCAAAATATTTATTTTAAAATGTTAGATAAAAGTGATGGCTCACTGGTTAAGAGCACTGGCTGGCTGCTCTTCCAGAGGACCTGGGTTCAATTCCCAGCACCCACATGGCAGCTCACAACTGTCGGTAACTCTAGTCCCAGAGATCCAACACCCTCTTCTAGTCTTTATGGGTAACAGATACACAAATGGTGCACAAACATACATGCAAGAGAATATCCACACACGTAAAATAAAACTTACATTTAAAAAAGACCCAAAACAGAATATAAGAGGAAAGCATTCTACACCAAGCATTTTTTAAGTTAAGGTATTAAGAGCTTAAGATAAATGGAAATGTCTAAATTTGAATCTTGGGGTGGCCAGCACCATGAGGAATGAGCTTAAGTGACACAGAGAAATATACTGAAAGCCTTACATTATTTTATTTTTTGCGTATGTGTACATGTGTTCATATGTGTACACATGTGTGAGTGTGTGTGTTGAAGCCAGAGGCTGATTTTGGATATCTTCCTCAATGGTTCTCCACCTATTTAAGACCAGGTCTTCCAGTAAACCCCGAGTATTCTCAGTTACAGTGGCTGGCCAGGGAGCTTCAAGGATCCTTCTGTCTCCCTCCTCTTCTGCAGCACTAGGATTCCAGATGTGCACTATATCTGGGTTTTTAACTGGGTCCTGGGATCAAACCCAGTCCTTATGCTGGCGGTGCAGGCGTTTTACTCACTGAGCTATCTCTCCCAAGCCCTGCCACTATTTTCATCTACTGTATCGTTTCAACACATTATTTCAATACAAGTGTTTAATATCTGTTAGCTGCCAAGACCTCAGGATGTGTGGTGGCTTGAGTAAGCGTGTCCTCCATAGGCTCATGTATTTGCACGCTTAGCTCAGTTGGTGAACTGTTTGGAAGGTCTAGGTGAGGCCTTATTGGAGGAGGAGGCAGGTCTCTGGGAGTGAGCTTTGAGGTTTTAAAAGTCCTTGGAAGGCCCAGTCTCTCTCTCTGCTTGATGCCTGTAGGTCAAGAAGTACTGATCCACAAGCTCCCAGTTACTGCTTCAGTGGCATGCTTGTCTGCTACACTCTGAAACTGTACGAGACTCCAATGCTTACTGTTTTAACAGTTGCCTTGATCATGGCGTCTCTTCACAACAATACAACAGTAACTAAAACAGGATACACGCATGAATGAGACATACAATACTACCTCCAATGTTTGCAGTATAACGGAATGACAATTCAATCACAAAATATATTTCATAGATGAAATAAAACTCTAAAAAATGGGGAAACATCAATGAATGATGAAAAGGTCTGTGCTACACTCAGATGAAGAACCACAGTATTAGAGAAATAATTTTAATGGGTGTTCTGTGAAAAATATAACAATGTATTGTACCCGGAAGCCACCTGAGATTGGCTGCTCTTTCTCCTCTGAGAAAGTGGAATTGATAGTAGCAGACTACCAATGTATTTCAGAGAACAGAAACTGAGCGGTGAGAAGCTTTGGGCATGAGCCTGGCCTGTTAAGGACTGAAGTGAGGCCAGAGTGACAAAAGCAGTGAGCAAAGTGACAGGCACAAGCCAGTGCCTGTGACGGATGGCCAGGAGCCCCTGACGGACAGCCAGGAGCTGGCCCTGGATGACTGGGAAGCAGAGCAAAGAATGCACGTTTTGAGCTGGGCATGGTGGTGCATATCTGCAATTCCAGGGACTGTAAGCTGCAGGCCGGTTTGAGCTACAGAATGAGATTATGCTTCAACAAAATTGTGTTCTGTGCATTACTGGGAGCCACAGGAAGGTTTTTAGGCAGGAATGTGGTATAATCTCTGTGATTTTGAAACATATTAAAAAACTCCTTCAGACCACTCCATCAAGGAGGGAGTAACTTTGTTTCTCTCCCAAGTATAAACTTACTTCTCATGAGAAAATAACAATGGACCTTACATTTCTGGTTACTTTCAGGATACTGTGATGGTATCTCTTTCTGTCTGTCCCTCTGTCTGTGTCTGTCTGTCAGCACACACATGCACCTTTGTGTGTGTGTGTGTGTGTGTGTGTGTGTGTGTGTGTGTGTAGTGTGCGTGTGTAGTGTGTGTGTAGTGTGTGTGTAGTGTGAGTGTAGTGCGTGTGTGTGTGTGTGTGTGTGTGTGTGTGTGTGTGTGTGTGTGTGTGTGTGGTGTGTTTCTGCTCCCCTCCCTCCCTCTGGGATCAACCACAGGGAGAGAGAAACTGATGCCACAGGCAACAGATGCAGCAGAACTGAGGTTTTCAACAGACAGATGAGTGAACTTGGGCCAGTTCAAGACTTTAGATTTCCACAGACCCAGCCAAACACCTCTATTGCAGTTCTGTGATGGACTTTGGTCTAGAACCATTGTGTAAAATAAACTACTACAGAATTCTTAACTCACAGAAACTGTAAGACAAATGTTTGTTGTTTTAGGCACTAAACTTGAGTTAATTTGCTAGGTATGACTATGAGATGTCCGCCCCCACCCCACCCCAGACTCATGAGCTTAAACACTAATTCCCTATCTGGTAGCACTGTTTGGGAAGATTATAGATACTTTAGGACAGTGGCTTTCAACTTGTGAGTCACAACCTCTTTGGGGAGTCAACCGACCCTTTCATAAGGGTTACATATCAGATATCCTTCATATCGGATATTTATACAATTCATAACAGTAGCAAAATTACAGTTATGAAGTAGCAACAAAAGTAAGATTGAGGGGTTGGGGATTTAGCTCAGTGGTAGAGCGCTTGCCTAGGTAGCGCAAGGCCCTGGGTTTGGTCCCCAGCTCCGAAAAAAAGAACCAAAAAAAAAAAAAAAAAAAAAAAAAAAAGTAAGATTGAGGGTCACCACAACACGAGGAACTGTATTAAAGGGTCACAGCATTAAGAGGGTTAGGAACCACTGGTACAGGAAAAGGAACTCTGTTGAAGAAGAATGTGTCACTGGGAATACCCACTGAGGTTGCTTGTCTGAGACAGGTTCTCACTATGAAGCCTGGGCTGGCCTGTAACTTACAGAGACCCACTTAGGTACAGCACCACACAACGCTGGCATTGACATCATATGCCCTGGCCCCTCTTTCTGTTTTCTCTTTACTCCTCTCACCATGATGGGCTATATTCTTCCTAGAACTATAAGCAAAAACGAACCCTTTCTCCCCAGACTTGCTTTAATCAGGGTGTTTAAGCACAGAGATAGAAACTAATGAAGGCGTTGTCTTTCACTGATAAACAAGTGACACAGATTCTGGTATCTGCATCTGGAGAGATGCTATAACAAAACCCAAAACTTGAGACTGTGTTTGAGTGGACTTTGGGGGGTGAGTAAAAAGCCCCAAGAATGTTGAGGGCACTGTACAGAAGCAGGAGACTTTGGGGAAACTCTCCTAGTCAGTTTGGGATGCCAAAACAAATACCTTCATCTGGTCCTATAGGAACCCACTGCTTGCAGTTCTACAAAGCCCAGTTCAGGCCTCCATAAGACCTGGTGTGTGGTGAGGGCCAGGTCTGGGTAGTGCTTTCTGGATCTCCACTTGGTAGATGAAGTAAACAAGTCCCTCAGACTCCACCCAAAGCATTAGTCTCGTTCACGACTCAACCCCCCCCCCAAAGGCCTAACATTACCATGGGGATTAAGTTCTAATTTAAGAAGTGTGAGGGGAAAGCAATATTCAGACCACAACAAAAGTGTATGGAAAATCTTATTTAAAAAAAGGAAAAGTGGGAAAGGGATTAAGGAGCCGGCTCAGTAGGTAAAGTGTGTGACGGCCTGAATTTAAATCCCAGAACCCAAGTAAATGCAGCAAAAAGGACATCCAAATTCCTAAAACTGCTATGGGAGATGGGAGGTAGAGACGGGAATCTCTCAAAGATCATGGGTCGGCTAGCCTAGCCTACCCAACGACAAACAAAAAGAGACTCAAAGAAGATAAAAGGTTAAAAAAGATATCCAAGCTTATCCTTTGACCTACACACACATACACACACACACACACACACACACACACACACACACACACACACACACTGTAGCACACAACACACAACTTCTCACATACCTTTCTCCTTTCTCCACCCCCACACACAGGTTTGGGGGATTGTTTTTTTGTTCGTTTGTTTTTTAGGTGAAAAAAATTCACTAGAAACTAGAGGGAAAGAATCCGTATTCTGTAGTGGCAGAAGATCACCCTTAATAATAAGGAAAGTAGAAAATATCCTTCAAGAGTTAGGTGGTCTAGCTAAGGTGGTTTGAAGGGGTTCGAAGGGGCTATTGATTGCAATAAAATAGAAGTGAACAGAGAGAAGTTAAATCAAACACTGTTAAATAAAGTCAAGCCACAACTTGCTGCTTTTGAAAATTCTTAGCCAGATGGCTCACCATGATAAAATCATAAATGGCTTGCAGGCAAAAGTCAAATCTAAGGCACTGTCAAGAAAGCCAAATCTAAAGACGGACGCTAAGGGACCGACTGTAAAGTCTTGCCATTGGCATTCGGAGCTTGGACACTTGTCTTCCAGCTGTCCAAGGAGTCAGAGGGCAGAGAGGAGGTGACCTCTGCACAGCTCGTGGAGTTGGCTTTGTCTAACTCATGGAGTATAGCATGACTCAAAGGACAACAAACAAAATTAATCACACTGGCAGAAACATCATCAGCCCAGACTTTTTTTTTTTTTTTTAAAAGCACCAATATGAGCTGAAGGAGTTCTTACCGCCAAGTTTCCACAGACTGAGAAACTAGCAAACAAACAAGGGCTGCCATTCATAAGAAAGGGCGAGCAACTGAGAAGCCAATGCCAAGACATGAAGACAATTCTCGGACTTGAGTTTTAATTAAGGAACTGCCAACCTGGATCCAGGTGCATTTTAGGAAGCTATTAACCAGTAGTTTTTTTTTCTTTCCTTGTTTTTTAGTATAGGCCTACAAAACATCCTGCATGCCCTATTTTTCCTACAGCTAGAAAGAGTTACATTTGGGAAATGGCTATCTATAAAAAGCCAGATTTCCAGGTCAACCTTATGATCCAAGCTGATGCTTCAGGAGAGGTTGTCTACAATGGAAGAAAGGGAACAATTTTCCACAGAGGTTGTTAGAGAGCGCAAGTTCTTTGCTATTGCTTCCTACCAGAGGCAAAGCCTCCACCCCTTCTCCTTAGTTACTTCTAGCAGAATGAGCAGGGATGTACATCAGGAGGTAGAGGCTGGCCGAGCTAGCATGCTCTAGGCCCTGGGTTCAGTTCCCAGCCCCACACACCAGGGCTATGACAACAGGCCTGAAATCCCAGCACCGCAGCTGGAAGCAGGGGTATCTTCTGTCTCAGCACACAGAGTAAAGCAGAAGTAACTGTGCTGTTACGCTAGAGGCAAAGTCATGGTCTCCCTGGGTTTCCATGTCTTGATCTCTAACCCCTTCACTCTGGAACCATGGGAAGTCTCCCAGGATGAAGAACTAAGGCTAGTTGCCAAAGCTACAGATTCTCAGGTTTCCAGACAGCACAGAGAAGACATCTGGAGCCAGCCAAGTAATTCCCGGCTCTCAAACTCGAGGTTCTAAGGATCTGACTTATTTTAATCCACTAAGTTTTGAGGCATTATGTTATGTAGAAGTAAACATATGTCATATGTGTGTTTTGAAGTAAATTCTCAGTCACTGAGGAGGCTAATTTTTTGGATTGATTATTTGTTTTTTTGTTTATTTATTTTTGGTGGTAGATAAGTACATCAAATATAATTGATAGTGAATGTATAAAATCCAGCGTGACTCTCCACGGCTTCAGAATGACTGCTTTAACTGTACACAAGTTCACTGAGATGCATAAAGTTAAGGAGAGTTACTTTTGCTTTGCGATTGTCTGTTTTGCAGATTCTTTTAGTTTGGTTTGGTTTTCATCTTTCATTCTACGTAGCCCTGACTGGTCTCAGAAATCAGCCTGCCTCAGTCTCCCAAATGTTAGAATCAAAGGTATATGTCATGGCACCTGGCTGCAAGTTCTTTATAATAAAGCTTTAATACATTTAAAATCTGAGTAAGCTAAGTCCCCCTCCTCCCCACCCCCGCTCAGGCATTCTTGCTCCTTTCTTGATTCCAAGGGACTGAACCTTTTCTTCAGCACAAATGGTACCTGGGAGCCCATTCACAGTCACAAAGGCACGATCACCAGAGTGAACTGTGAGGACAGTTGTGCTATGATGTCCGAAGCAGGATGACAGGCATGAAAGACACCAGTGTGGTGGTGGACACCTGAGACAGGACTGGGAAGAGCAGGCACAGACATGGAATCCACCCTTCCCCCTGTAGTCCCTCAGACCTGGCAGACACTAGGGAACTCACAGTTCCAGATGTAGACAGAGACCCTGACCACCATTTCAAGCTATCACGTAAGAGATTACAGACTGAAAAGAATGGGAATGGCTTTGACCACTCCATTCATGTGGGGCATCCTAACACACAATTATTAGAAAGTGATCGGCCATGAACTCAGAGCTCCCATGAATAGGATTTAATACCCTCAGAAGAGAAAGCAAGGGGCCCTGCCCCTTATATCAACGTATCAGGACAAGAAGACGACGGTGACATCACTGAACGCTTAACCCTGGGCACTTTGATGTTAGGCCACCCGGCTACCAGACTGCCAGAGTAAATCCTTGTCGTTTAAGGAGCCTACTGCTCATCCGTGGGATAGGGTTTGAACAAGACATCCCATATGCTGGGCTCCAGCTCAGTGTTGCTATTACAGCGACCCAGACTAAGACACTGTGCTCATTACATTCCGTATTCGCATAACAATTTTCCAATTATCAAAAACAGATCCTGCGATTAGCCTAAAGCACTAACTATTGTTCAGTTCCCAAGCAAGCATTTTGCTTTCACTCTAAGCATCCTCCCCTGGGCACAATTAGGTGTGGCTGTCTTCCTCTTACTGGAAGCATTCTGGAAAATGCTCATTCCTAAGGCAGTCATTGCAAATCGATATTTAGAGGAGTTAATTCAATTCATAAAATTCCTTATTCAAAGATCTACTTATGTCCCAACATTTTCAAATGTTTAGAAAGACAGCCTCAGGGCTGGGTGGCTGAGGGCACTTGCTGCTCTTCCTGGGGTCCTGAGTTCAGACTCCAGAACCTACATCCAGCAGTTCATGACAATCTAACTCCAGCGGCAAAGGATGCCAACACCTCCAGCCTCCCGGGCCTGTCCACTTACATGTGCATACACACCTACACATAATTAAAAACAGTAAAAATGAAGAGAAAGCATACATGTTGTTTATTCCTAAAACAAGAAAGAGGGTAAACACAGGAAAACTTCAAAGAATAACTAACACAAAGTGTCCTATCATCTGTGAACATTTTAGTTTAATTATTCCAACCCTGTTTTATACATACTTAACATACTTTTTAAAAAGATTTATGTATATATTATAGGTACACTGTAGCCATCTTCATACACACCAGAAGAGGGCATCAGATCTCATTATAGATGGTTGTGAGCCACCATATGGTTGCTGGGATTTGAACTCAGGATCTCTGGAAGAGCAGTCAGTGCTCTTAACCACTGAGCCATCTCTCCAGCCCCCTTAACATACTTCTATGAAATTGAGATTTTGTTTTAATTTCCCTATATAAAAGATAAGACTAAGATTTATTATGTATAAAAGTACTAGTTTGTATCTTTTGCATATATAAATTCATTTAATGCTTACATCCCTAACTTCCATTGGGTATCCACCTATTTTCATTATATTCAGATCAAATGCCTAAAGTTGGAAGAGGTTACGAATATGCCCAGGGTCACAGAGCCAAAAGCTGCCCTCCCCTTAATCACCACACCTCTCTATCTCCTTGGATTACACTAAGGATCGAGGTGGGGGCGAGAGAACTTCCAAAGCTCTAATATGCCAAATAAAAAAGTTAGCTATTATCCTTGAAAACTAGGAACAATATTCAGAGTGACCACTTACAGTTGTCCCAACAGACATATCTACAGCACGTCCTAGGAAATGCCTGAAAGAACCAGAGGGCAAAGAAGGTACTGGGGGGGGCGGGGCAGGCGGGGGTGGGGAAACTAGGCTGGGACAGCAAAGGACAAGGGCTTTTGTGAGATCATCTGCATAAGGTTGTCATGAAGGCAAACAGGAACATCCCAGCAGTTAGGGCCGTGACTCCCACCACTGCCTGGGTTGTAGCCCTGGGAAGATGTAAGTAGTTATCAGCCTCCCTGTAACAGCTCCCATCTGCAGGAAGGAGGCAATAATAAACTCAGGCTATCGTGTGAAATAAACAAGTGTTAATCACTGTGTTTAGAATAGTGTCAGTCACACCCTTGTTTTCTGTTTTCTCGTGTTTGGGGACATTCTGAATTTCTAAAACTAACATTGACACTTCATTTTCGGGGGCGTTCTTGAACTACTTACTTTGTGAAGAGGCAAGAAAGCAAATAGAACAGGAAACTGGGAGGAAAGAAAGTACAGAGTCCAATGCTGGAGGACCTAAAGGATAATCTAAAAGCCAGTCTGAGATAGAGACGTTCCTGCCTGGATCTAACTCATCAGTAAATTCTCAGAATTAAGAATGTGAAGTTGGCTAATTTGCCGTATGGAACAGCATGTACCTGAAACACACCATCCAAGGTCACATTCTTTTGAGGCAGCAGAGGCAGGCACGTTCACTCGGTTAGAGCCTCATTTGAACATTCCAACCTTCATTTTTGCTGTCAAAGGCACGCCTAGATCCATTGCTCCAATCAGCAAGAAGAGAAAACCACTCTTTCACTACCTTCTCCCACAAACCCTGCTGAGATGGAGAGTCCGAAATGCTCCCAAGGCAAAGAGAGATGGAAAAAATGGAGTGACAGGAAAAAGGGTCCTATAGGGATGACTAGAGGAAAGCATGCACAGGAAAAGCCCAAGGGCAGAATGACATTCCATACCAGGGTGGAGGCATCCTCTTCCCTCCCTCGGATAAAAGCATTGTAAATAGGAATGGCTTGGTGTCAGGAAAAGAAGAGCATTTAAAACGTGGGTGTCTAGTTCTTAGCCTGGAGCTTTTTAAACAAGTTTAGATTTAAAAACAAGCAACATCAGGCCCCACTGTGTAGGTACCCTCCTATACTCCTAGCACTGGGAGGTGGAGGCAGGAGGATGGTTTGAGTCCAGCCTAGGCTATGAAGATGCCTGTTTTTAAAACATTAAGAGTTGGGGATATAGCTCAGTGGTATATACCGGGCTTGCCTAGTACCCATAGACCTTGGGTTTGTTCCACAACAGGCAAAAAGAGGGACAGCGTAGTGAGAATTCTGGACTTTTGGTTTCTTTAAAAAAAAAAAAAAAAAAAAAAAACATAGAAAAAGGCTGGACAGATGGCTCAGTGGTTAAGAGCACTGACTGCTCTTCCCGAGGACCTCAGTTCAATTCCCAACAACCACACGGTGGCTCACAACCATCTGTAATGTGATCCAAAGTCCTCTTCTGGTGTTCATGAAGACAGCTACAGTGTACTCATTAAAAACAAAAACAAAAACAAAAAAAGACAAAAACCTCCCAGAAATATTATAGGAGTATGTTTTTATATTAATCCCAGGTATGGGGATACAGGGCTGCTTCGGACTGTCCAAAGCAGCTGACTATGATTTGTCTCGTGCTCTACCAGGAGCATAGTTTTGCCAGCTGCAGATAGTTTCTGCGATTTTATGAAGTTGGAATTCTGGGAACTTTTCAGAGGGTGTATAAATGCTAGAGCCGGGGGCTGGGGATTTAGCTCAGTGGTAGAGCGCTTACCTAGGAAGCGCAAGGCCCTGGGTTCGGTCCCCAGCCCCGGAAAAAAAAAAAAAAAAAGAACCAAATAAATGCTAGAACCGCCCGGAAGTCCCACACCCGCGGATCCCGGCCCGCAGCAGCTCTCTGCTCCCAAACCCCATGGGAGAGAGACCTCACCGCCTGGTCAGGTGGGCACTCCTGAGGCTGCAGAGCAGAGGAGACCACCAACACTGCTCACCCCTGCCCACATCCCTGGCCCAAGAGGCAACTGTATAAGGCCTCTGGGTTCCCGTAGGCGAGGGCCCAGGAGCGGCAGGATCCCTGCGCCTGAGACACCGCCGGAACCTGAAGGAAACAGACTGGATAAACAGTTCTCTGCACCCAAATCCCGTGGGAGGGAGAGCTGAACCTTCAGAGAGGCGGGCGCGCCTGGGAGGCCAGAAGAGACTGCACTCTGCGCACGTCCAGACGCCAGAGGAAAACACCAAACGCCATCTGGAACCCTGGTGCACGGAGGCTCCCGGAAAGAGCGGTGCAGATCTTCCCGGTTGCTGCCGCCGCGGAGAGGACTTAGGCAGTACCCCACGAGCAAACTTGAGCCTTGGAACCACAGGTTCCAAGCTTGCATCTGCTTTGGAAGACTCCACTTTGGACAAGACATGTCTCTGTGGAGTCAAGATGACACTGCTTCCCTTGCAGCTATACAGAAAAAGAAGAGGAGGAGGAGGAGGAGGAGGAGGAGGAGGAGGAGGAGGAGGAGGAGGAGGAGGAGGGCCTCTTCTATGACTCAGCAAAAAGCCTGATTGGTCCTTGACTTGTAATTATTCCTTATGTAAATAAAGCTTGTAATTGATGAACTTGGAAACCATAAAAACAAAACAAAACAAAACAAAAAAAAAAAACAAAAAAAAAATAAATGCTAGAGCCCTGAGAGTCAGTCTCTCTCTCTCTCTCTCTCTCTCTCTCTCTCTCTCTCTCTCTCTCTCTCCCTCTCCCTCTCCCTCCCTCTCCCTCTCCCTCTCCCTCTCCCCCTCCCTCCCTCCCTCCCTTCTCCCCCCATCCTTCTTTCTCTCCTATCTATTGATAGGGAGTGAAATCCTGGAAATAAAGGGTAAGAAAAAGAGGAGCCCACAAAGTTGCCAAGGCGAGCAACAGGAAGGACTCACAGCTATGGCTCACCACTCATTCATACATAGACTCTCAGAGGCCAAACACTCCACACTTTATTTAAACATCCTGTTAAAACCTTTCGGTAGGTTTTCATTTGGGACCTTCTCAAGTAAAAATGTTATTGATACTCGGACTCTATGTCTCAAATATATGCAGGGGTTTCTCTGCAAGTATAGACAGGGGTTGAATTGCTAGGATATTCATAGTATCAACCTTTTTCTTAGACAGGGTCCCATTATGTCACTCAGGATGGCCTGTTACTTAATAATTCTCCTGCCTCATCTCATGTGTGCTGGGATTATAGCCCTGTGCCATCATCCCATCCTCTGACTTCAGTTTTCCTTTTCTGAGTCAGGTTCTCACTATGTAGCCTCTGTGGCATGGAACTTGCTATGTAGAGCAGGCTGGCCTCCAAGTCTCAGTTATCTGCCTGCCCCCGACTCCCAAATTCTGGTTCTAAAAGCACACACAACCACATCTGGACTTAGGTAGAGGAAGTTCACACATCTTGCTTTACTTCTGGCTATTCTTGGTTCTTTGGTCTTTCATATAAATTTTTAAAATCGTTTCAGCCAAATAGCAGCCCAAATTCTGTTGAAATTGTTGTTGGAATTGCATTAAATTTGCAATCAATAGGAAAAGCTGTATCTTGAGTTTTCTATTGGTCTAGGCATGAACACGGTACTTTTCTCTCAGTCACCCAAATCTACAATGGCTTTCAGTAAAATTTTCTCCATAGTCTGATATCTTTCTTTGCTATATATACATACACATCTTTCTAGTAACCTCATATTTTACTATCTTACTATAATTAGTATTTTAGTGACTTTTTTGTTTATTAATGTAGACAAACGCAACTGACTGTTTATAAAATGCATATTCTATAAATGTGTTATTTTTATATTGATAATTTTAACACAATGGGGCTCCTGATTTTTCTTTTAGTATCTCTGTACCTTTTGTTGCTTCTTGTCTTATAGAAGGCCTGGGATTTCCAGCATAGTTTGAATAGGTCTGTGATAGCAGGTACCACTTCTTGTCTCTGCCTTTTAAATATAAATGTATCTTTAAAGTTTACTGTTGCTATAATGTTTCCTGTAGATACCCTTATCAGCTAACAAAGGCTTTTCCAAAAACATTTCTGTGTTCGTATGTGTTATGTACCCTTATCAGCTAACATAGGTTGTTCCAGCAATGTTTTTAGAGTGTGTGTGTGTGTGTGTGTGTTTGTGTGTGTTATGTATATACATGTATTTATGCAAGTATTGGTGTCTTTGTATGTATATGGAGAGGCCAGAGGTCAATATCAGATGTCTTCCACAACTATTCTCAATTTTGTCTTTTTTTGTTTGTTTGTTTGTTTGTTTGTTTGTTTGTTTAGTTGGTTTGGTTTGGGTTTTTTGTTTTGTTTTGGCTTTTTGGCTTTGTTGTTGTTGTTTGATACAGGGTTTCTCTGTGTAGCCCTGGCTGTCTTGGAATTCATTCTATAGACTAGGCTGGCTTTGAACTCACAGACATCCACCCGTCTCTGCCTCCCAAGTGCTGGCACCATCACTGCCCCGCTCCACTTTGATTTTTAGGAGAATCTCTCAAGAACCAGCTCTCAGACTCCATCTAACTTTTACCCCATGCCAGCTTTTACCCAGTTGTTTGGGATCCAAATTCAGGTCCTCATGCTTGCACAGCAAGCACCTTTCCATTCAGCCATTTCCCAGGCCCTTCAGCATCACCAGCCCCCACCCCCAATGCTGAGGACTGAACCCAGGACCTTTTGCATGTTAGACAAGCACTCTTATCACTGCTCTGCATCCTCAGCAAGGAGAGCATTTCCTACTAGTAGTTTTCAATTATTTGTTATAATGAGAAAGTGAACAAAAATGAAGGTTCTTTCTGTATCTATTGCTGTGAAAGTATTTCGTTTCTAATCTGTGAAGACAGAAAACTCTACAGATTTTCTGATTACTGACAAGACCTGGTTTTTCTAGAATAAGTCGTAAAAGTCAAGTCTTTCAGTGGGAGAATCAGCAGTAAATTAACACAAAAATAACCGCTATCCACCTTACAAGGTGGGATGCTAATCTTACTTGTTTACCTCCAACCTTGTCTCCTTCACAGTGTCCTCCCTGATTCAGCATCTGAGCTCTAGGAGCATTTATTATTGATTAGCTCATTTGATACTTGTGCTTGCTATTCTATACCTACACTCCACCTCTACCTACCAACTAAAATATATGCCATGTAAAGAGCAGCACCTATAACAAATTCTTGCTTAAAGTACTTAAAATATCCTTAGGGAGATGTGGAAATTAGTGGATAAGAATAACAGAGTTGTATCCTTACAAGAGAAACTCTTGAGCATATGAGTTTTCTAAGGATCTGTCCCCCAGCCCCACTCCCAAACACAGAGGGAGAGAGGAGGAAAGAAGAGGAGGAGGAGGAGGAGGAGGAGGAGGAGGAGGAGGAGGAGGAGGAGGAGGAAGAGGAGGAGGAGGAGGAGGAGGAGGAGGAGGAGGAAGGGGAGGAGGAAGGGGAGGAGGAGGAGAGAGAGAGAGAGAGAGAGAGAGAGAGAGAGAGAGAGAGAGAGAGAATGTGTGTGTGTGTGTGTGTGTGTGTGTGTGTGTGTGTGTGTGTGTCAGGCTGGCCCCAAACTCCTGATTCTGACTCCACTTCCTGAGTGCCAAGTTTACATAAACCACCTTAGTTTATGTGCTACTGGGACTCAAACAAGGGCTTCATGTATAAAAGGCCAGCACTCCAACTGAACTATGTCCCCAGCCCCAGTTTTGATATCTTAAACTCAGTGGAACTGGAATCAGTCTAAATTATTTTCATGTACTTTCCTGGCTTGTCAGCCAAGCACCCTAACCATACTTTATGCATCTCTTGATGCCATGGGGAATTTCACTTTTTTGGTTGAAGACAGTCTGCCATTAAGCATTTCAGTTGTGGAACTGTAGCACAGACACAGCTGTGGGGCACAGAACCTCAACTGTGAAGCTGAATCAGGCTTCATACCAAACATGGAAGGATTTTCCCCCTGCTAGTCAATTTTTAGCAGCAAATTACACTTTTCCTCTTCTACTCTACTCTCTTGTTCTAGAATAAAAAATACAACTCCATCATAGTACTGGTAATCTTTTAGCAATGATACTATATACAATGTTACTGTTTTTCCAGATTGCAGCTCTCTGCACTGAAACTTTTTCTTTGTAACTACTCAGCGCTGACCTCATCACCTCCTCTCATCTCTAGAAGGGACACATAGCTGAAGTGCAGGCTACTGGAGCCAAACTATCTGGATTCAAACCTCAGTTTGGCATTTAAGAATTGAAATTCCTGGGGTTGGGGATTTAGCTCAGTGGTAGAGCACTTGCCTAGGAAGCGCAAGGCCCTGGGTTCGGTCCCCAGCTCCGAAAAAAAGAACCAAAAAAAAAAAAAAAAGAAAAAAGAAAAAAAAGAAAAAAAAAAAGAATTGAAATTCCTAACAACAGATCAACTGATCTGACTAACAGTCCATTTCTTCATCTGCCTTCTGAGAACATCCACACACCTCACCTCAGGGGTGGGCAAGAATTAAATGAGTTAGCGCTGGCAACGTGCTTAGAACACAGCCTACTTCCAGTACTAAATAGATGGGTAAAGCCCAATCAGCTTCAAGTCCAACACTCCCACCCCTCTCCATTCCTCGACACTTATGGGGTGTGGTTGTTCTGGTGATGGGGAGTTCTGGAAGGTCTCCAGGGTGGCAGGAGGTGTAAGCACTAGAAAGAAAATGGCAGAACTCTTCTCATCCATAGGTCCATTACTCAGAAAGAGTGAAGGTCACAGAGTGCCAGGTATAGTCACCAGTACTCCACTAATCACAGGATGCAGAAAGAAAAATGAGGATATTTACTTAATTAGCATTAGAAGAATTTAGGGAGCATATATAATTATGATTTTCAAATATTCTTGGGACCGGGCAGTATTCAATGGTCTGTGGAATAGTGACAGCCTCCCCTTCAGTAAGCGTGTTTATATAAGGCATTGATGGCCAGGAGTTGAGGTTCTAAAAAAAAAATCATCTTTTAATTTAGGGTCAGGTAAGATAATTTAAGATTCTTTCTACCTCTAAAATCTTGGTAATCCTGGCATGAGTCACCAAGGTGTTACACAAAGCTTAGTATGAGTCACACATCGCCAACGCACAGCCAAAGACAAAATTCCTCCCTTGGTGTTTGGCACAGTACCATAGCTGTAGGTGAGGAATTCTAGCCCTCGGGTTATGTATACCTCAGCTCAGAGAAACAAAACTTTTTTTAAAAAAAATTAAGCGCATCGTTTAGCTGATTCTAGACTGCTTTTATAATCCACAAATACAATAATGCACTGAGCCCAACTGAGACCTGGCAAAAGATGTGCACCAAACAGAATTAAATCACAAGCACTCTTTCCTGTCACTCTGCAGAGTTCTAGCAGACAAAGGTGGTGGGCAGGCAAATGACAGGGAGAGACAGGACAGGTGGCCGGAGTGGGTGGGAGTTGGGCGAGCCCACACATGACCAAGGGAACAGGACAAAGGCCTTGGAGAATATGCTGGAGTAGGAGACAAACTGGAATGCCTTAGTCTGCACCCAGCGCCTGGGTCTGGCCTGGGATGCGGACAGCGACGGCGGCGGCCGACTGCGCAGCGGCCGCCAGCTGGGCTCTGGGAGCCAGGGGACTCCGTAGGGGTCCTACGGACCCGCAGCTGGGCCTCACTCGGAGCCACAGGGCCAGGCGGGTCCGGCTGCCTAGGCCGAACAACGCACCTGCTGGGCTCTAACGCCTCAGCGCCAGCCCAGGAGTAGCCGCCGGCTCTGGGCCCCCACGCGAGTCCCGCCGTGCCGCCGCCGTGCTCGCGGAATGCCGGACAGCGCCGCCTCCCGCCCCGCCATGCCTGACCGGGGAAAGAGCGCCCGCCGCCATCGCGGGCAGTGCACACCGGGACCAGGGACCGCGGTACCTGAGAAACCAGGGGCAGAAGAGTTTGCTCTACCGAGCGCGTTCTAATCTCCAGTCCCGAGTCGAAGGCGAGGCCAGAAGCATTGGAGGAGTGGACAGCTCCCGCACCGCCACCACCGGGGGCTGTAGAAGTGGCCATGGCCCGCCACCGATAGTAGAGCGCGCTATCCGCACCTCTGCCCGCCCGCCAACCAGCCTCCCGGTTGCCTGCCGCCTCGCTGCACCGAGGCCCCACCCCTACCCTTGTGCCACCACTTCGGATCCGCCTCCATGAGACCCTGGACCCGGTAACCCCGCCCCCAGACCTGCACCCCGCCCTGGCCCCGCCTTCAAAGCCACCCAACTCTAGCTAGTTTGCCCCCCTCCAAGCCCCACCCACTGACCTGTAGTCAGGCGCGCTGCAGTCCAGGCTCATCAGCTCCACCTCTAGGGTGGTACACCCCACCAGCTCCGCCCTAATACCTGGGTAGCCCCACCCACTGCCATTGCCCCCCCACGGGCCCGCCCCCCCCCCAGTCGCCCCTGTGCCTATTTCCTCAAGGGTGTGTTCCAAAGCATAATTTTATCTAGAGCAGGAGGAGAATCAGGACACCTGATTGCCTAACAAAGCTTCCCACGAAATCCATTGGCCTCAAAAATGAATTCTGAATTCCCATAAATATTTCTACATGTTTTGATGGGTTTGAACCTCTGCCCTGAGACACAAATTACACTTGTAACCATCTTTCTTTCAATGTCTTCCCAGGAAAGTCAGTCCCATTTCACCTCCACTACTATTCTGATTATACATCTCTTACAGAGTTGAAACATTTGATAATACATTCACATATCTTGCTACTCAGCAAGAAGGCACAGTGCATTTTGTAGTTATCTTTAGAATTCATCAAGAGAATTAAAAACAAAAGTTTGGGCTCTGCTAAATATTACCTTTTAAAAAACTTTTAATAATTATTTTTAATATTAGCCAAGAGCTAGGAGCATGTTAACTACTCCTTGAATGAAAAGATGTGTCTGACAGAAGTCACTTAAGGCTAAGAATCCATTCTCTTGGTCCAACCATGAGCTCACACAGAATCCCTGTGGTGCCAAAGCTCCTTTTCCTACAGTTTCCAGGAACAAAGCCAAGGAAGGCCTTTCAGAAGCCTGCATCTTAGGAAGGGTTCTAGACTGACCTAAGGATTCAAGCAACTGACTAACCAGTGCAAGAAAGCATTTTTGAAGGACCATAGCTGCTATGAGCATGTATGGGGCAAAAAGGAATCCCAGATTGGCTTTCTCTGGGTTCAGCTTGCAGCGTGACTCAGCTTCCCCTGGCAATGCAACACGGCTTTCTCTGGTAACAGAGATGGCAAAGCTTAGGCTGTTCTTACAAAAGAGCAGCTCCTGAATTCAGCAGAGGTATCAGATTCCCCTGAAGCCAAGTTAGGGGGTTACCAGCCATCCAAGATAGGTGTTAGGTATTGAACTTGGGTATGCACCCTGAACTGCAAAGCCATTTCTCCAGGCCCCCTGTCTCCCAACATTTACCTTAAACCTCCCTCACACTTTTATCCACAAGGCTGCCTCCCAACCCACTGAGGACTTCTGCCTCAGCTACAGACCCTCTGGCCTCTTCAGGGTGTAAACTCTTCAGACAGCTTCCCTCATGTAAGATGACCAAATTTCATAAAAATACTGGTGCCAGTTCAGATATTGGCACCAAAGGTAGGATATGCATGGAAAGTCTGGATAAGGTTCAAATTTCTCAAGAAGAGACTAAGTTACCACCTGTTTCATCCAACATTTGTAACTTTATTTCAAAATATAAATATTTTACATTTTACAAAGATGTTACATCAGTAAGTTGTGAAAGCAAATTAAAGCTAAGAAATGGCATGTGTGTAATAAATATTTATTGTTGCATCTGAACATTAGTTTCCTTTCAAACCATCTCACTTCTTCACCTGAGAATGCTGAGGTGATCTATTTTCCGGGTTAAATGATTACAATGGTATGTTCTATCTTAGCTTCACAATCAAACAGTAGCTGGAGCACAGTCAAGCACCTGAACAAGGGGCACTGCAGGGACAGAGTAATAAGAGTCACACTTCTGGGTCACTCCAACACAGAGCTGGTTTGCACAATAAGCAAAAACAGTGTGGAGAGGTTTCCATATCCTTCGTTGTATACATAAAGCTGGAAGGAAAGACCAGTATGAAGACCTTTGGACTTGGAGTCAGAGACTCGTAGCCAAATTCTGGCTCTATCCTTTTAAGATGTAAACTCTGGAGGGAGGAGGGCAGAAGAAGGGGAAAGAGAAGGAATCGAGACAAGCTTTTCAGGGCTTCTAGGACGTGCGTCCTCTGTGCAGTCGCTATAATACTGTCTGGCTCACAGGGCTGTCCCCAAAGGTACCTAAAGGAAGATAAAGTGCCGTACAAAGCAGTGCTACCATGCAGTGTCAACATCACCAATACATTTGCATCTACAGACTCTGGGGTAGCGTGCAGATCAGACACAGACACGACTCTCTGGGCAGCTGATGTGCAGTTTTCCTGGTATCACACCACTGCCAGGGCTTGGTACCAAAGCCACTGCACCACCGTAACAAACTCACTGCCAGCGTTTTCGCTGGCAATCGTCTTCTCAAAGACCTGTAAACTTGACCAAAGACTGGTAGAGATGCTCAGAGAAAGGGGGGGAGGGATAGGAGAACAATATTAGGTGCAACAGTCTGTCCCTTCCTAAGATCAAAATGTGTCACGGCATAATAAAACTCAGACACCCCATGGAAAGGAAGTAACTTAGCATTCCTCAACTTTAATTGACCATGGTATTCCCCTCCTACGGTAGCGTTTCTCTTACAACTCTATTAACTCTGCAAACAACTGCTATAGGGAACTTTCCATTTTTCTTATTTATGACAAAAGTGGCTGAGCTATGAGGAACACGGAGAAGGAGCAGAAGGCAGGCTGAGGGAGAAATCTCTACTCCACTCAATTTCATTGCTAGCTGGCTGTTGCATAAGCTATGTTTTCCATAAATTTGTCTCCTTCTCTAAAACAAACATAATCTAATTACAGAAGCCCATTGGACCAAGCTTTTGTGACACTGGTAAGAAGACTTCTTCACCTACAATTCTCCAAGTGTTTTTAAGCTACCGAGAAGGCTGTTGTGTTCAGATCTTAGTTTTTCCCAGACCTTACTGAGTTAAATGAACACTAGAAACTGATAAAATAAATAGAAAATAAATACTAGTTACTCTTTGCAGGAACAAAAATTTGGGAATATGTTGCCATAAGCAATTTTCACCGTGAAAAGGGCCAAGTCCCACTGCGATACTCTCAGAAAGGCTGTGGGGACCCTCAGAAGGTACTGAAAGGTTAGGACTGGAGTACGGGAAGCATTTTCTTGTAGACAAGGTTAAAACCTCGGACACCACCTAAACAAACGTATTTTTCTCTAAACCCTACAGGCCCGAGGTTCCCAAACAGTCACCTAACAGAGGGAAATGGAGAAATGCAGAAGTCCTGCGAGAGCATAGTGAGCTCATATCAAGGCCAAGATTAGTCAGAAGACCTTTCCTGTAAGAGCCTTGCTGCCTGAACACTGGTTAAACAGTTGTCATCCTAAAAGCCACAGTTTGGACACAGGGTCTCTATAAAACACATCTAAGTCACCACTTTCCAACCTAGGCTCATCTCAGAGCCCAAAGGAAAACAGCCAGATCTCAGGAAGAAGGGTCAGTAGACTCACGGTTTTAATATCTAATCCTGGCAGCAAAGAGGCTGGTACATCACTTCTAAATAGAGAGTATGGGATTTAGGCAGGATATACATAACACGGAATTTACACTTCCAGGCCTGCACCTCGTCTCACAGAAAAAATAGGAGTAAATGGGTGTACACAGGTTTTTAGCTCCCCCTTGTAACCATTCAGTTTGAAGTTGACAGTAAATGGTAACTTGAAACTAACCTTTAATATATCTATACAATCCAAGATGCTATAGAAGATTTCTGATCAGTTTTACAGAAGCTACTTTTGCTTCGTGGTGCTTCATTGAGCTGAGGTCCTGTTTACACATGGACACACACACATACAAATTCGCACACAGATATGCACATGCATGTATAAAGTGGCCAAAAAGTCTGCCTACAAGTGGTGCCCAGACAAGGAGCTAGGCAGAATGGGAAACTTGGTTTCTAATGCTGTAGAGGGAGGGAGGAGTCAGGAGGGTATGGAGGAATGGACAGTGAGTTTCAGGACATCAAGAAGTTCATTGTGGCTGCTGCTTTGTTTCCAGAGGGAATTTTCTATTTCTTCTTGTTGCTGTCCCTATATTCTGTCTCAAAAACAAGTTGGATGAATAGCTGGGCAACTAGAGAGGCTGTAAGTAGATAGAGGAGCTGGAGAAACAAAAAAATGGATGAAATGGGAAAATCAGGGTCCCTCTATTTGTTTTTGAAAAGGGTTGCAGAATTGGCTGTGGTGGAAGCTCTTGGAAAGTGCCTGAAAAGGGAGAACAAAAGGGCTCAAAGCAGTGACTGAGAGCAGGAGCTTCCAGCAGAATGAATGAGGGCTTGAAGGCAATCACACCCAGTACTGCCCCCTTTTGCTTTCAAGTCTCCACAGCCAGGGGGTGGGGAATGGGGGTGCATGCAGGAAAAGCTGGGACAGCCGTAAGGAGAGAAAGGGTTAATCTTAAACCAACTGTGTGGTCAGAGGATTACAAAATTGCCATCAAGTGTTCCCAGTGACTGCAAAGCACACGCTTGCTAATGGTGTCGGCCATGATTATCCGATAACATGGTATCCTACAGACATGATAGCTCTGAGGCATTTTAAAGTCTCTGTTTCCTATGGAACCCATTCCCTTTATGTAAAAGAAAGATTAAGTAACCAAGGGGATTGGTGCTGTGCTGGAGGCTGGTCAGCAGGTACAATGGTTAACATGGTAAAGAGAGGAGGCCTGGAATATTGAACAATGAAGTAGAGAATGGGGACTGAATATTGTTAAAGATCAAGTGCTTGGTGAAGGGCGGTATTCTGACCTACACAGTAGACATTTAGAGTTTGATGGTGCCATTGTAGAACAATGTGGCCTGGCACCTTTAAGAGCTTGGGACAAAGCTGAGGAGCCCGGGAAAAGATCCACCTCATTCACTAAGATTCTACAAGGCCCTGGGGAAGGCACAGGTTTCTTACTGGTTTGAGCTGCAACCAAAGCTGTCTCAAACCCTGATGCCCGAGGTGTTGTTAGAGATGTTGACGTTTGAGAATGCTAATATAAAATGTAAAAGAGTCATTAGACCGTTAGAGCTGTGGGAGCGCCAATGGATGAGTGACTAAGGGACACAAATATTAGCTCTCACAAGCATCACGCTAATACCATTGTATAAGCTATAGCCAGAGGTCTCAGATAGGAAAATGCCCAGTGCTTTAATTATGGCAAATTCAGACATTTATAAAGAAACTGTGACCAAGGAGCTAAAAGCCTCTGACTTCGACGTGTCCAGTGCGGTAACTGAGAAACACACGTCCTGTGCATGATCCTCAAGTGCTTGGTATGCTAACTGTGGGAAATACAGTGCTTTGTGCTCCTTCTGGCCACAACAGATTCTCCAAAGAATGCCTAGGCTTCCCAGAGTTTGCAGGTGCTGTGGCAAGGGCTGCAATGGGTAAAGAAGGGCAGGTCCAAACGGGACACGCAAGGTAATCTCTTGCCATCAGGAAATAAAAAGGGGTACGGGAGGGGAGTGCGAGGGGCTGCCAGCTTGAGGCCCCACAGTGTTTCCCTCTGGCCATCCAGGAGAACAAACAGGCAAAAAACGAAAACAAGAAAAACAAAAGAAAACAAGCAAAAACCCCAGCAACTAAGTATTCCTGATCTTATACCAGCACTCTAGAGTTGATCACAAGTTCTAAAACTCCTAAACAGAACCACTGATGTATATGGTGCTTTGCCTTCAGAACAGGAGGGATGATCTTGGGGGAAAGTAAAGTGGGTTAACTTTCCAAGGACTCAATGTGCACTCAGGTATTATAGATTGGAATTTCTAAGGAGAAATTTAAATTATGGCTTATGGGGGGGGAGAAAGAGAGAGAGAGAGAGACAGAGAGACAGAGACAGAGACAGGAGAGGGGGAGGGGAAAGGACTGCTCAACTGCTGTTTCCCTGTACCAGCAGAAAAATGGTGGGGGGGGGGGTGGTTGTAGAGCAGTTGGGAATACTGGAAAACCTGTGTTTTGGACAACAGTGAGTGGTTAAGGACCAAAATTAAAATTTCAAGAACAGTGTTGAAATAGAAGGTCTGGTGGATACAGGAGCAGGTGTGACTATCATTTACCCCAAACTGTGGAACTCAGAATGGGCACTTCTGAAGGTTCATAGGAATTGGCAGATTATCTCAAATAAAACAAAGCGTACAATGGGTTACACGTGTAGGACCAGAAGGGCAAACAGGAAAGCTGACACCTTATGTGGCTGACATACCCATAAAGTTTATAGGGAAGGGATCTTTTAGAACAATGTGGCACTCAAATATTCCCGCAATCCGAGAGACAGCTCATGATGACACTGTGGTGGGGTGGGTGTTAGCTGCTCTGAGCAAAGGTAGTTAGGGGTCATCAAAAACAATCACAGGCTGGGCCCACGGTCCAAACACAGCACATTCCAGGGATTGAGTTTCCAAATTTATAAGAGTGGCCACTACAAAAATAACAACAGCCCTACCCTAAAGTAGTTGACTGACAAGCCTGAACGTATGAATAGAGCAGTGGCCCTTGACTAAGGAAAATTTGCAGGCACTTGAGCAGCTAGTATAAGAGCAGGTGGAGGCTTAGCACATAAGAGGGTCTAACAGCCCATGGAATTTACCTGTTTGCTATTAAAAAAAAAAAAAGAATCAGGAAAATAGAGGATAGGATATCAGATTTAAGAATGTTATTTCAACCAATGGGACCTTTACAGCCAAGCATTCCTTTACCTTCTTCATACCTAAGTCATGGCCTAGGACATTGACTTAAAAGATTGTTTTTTTCACAATCCTTTTGCAGGAGCATGACAGGGAAAAGTTTGCTTTCTCAGTACCTACATATCATAATAGTGGTCCAATAAAGTGCTCCCACATGATATGTTAAATAGTCCAACTTTGTCACTATTCTCTGCAGTGGCTAGAAATAGTTTGTAGGCAATTTCCTCCATCTATTATTTTTCATTACACGGATGACGTATTGTTGGCTGATTCTGACAAAGATACGTTAGAGAAAATGTTTAAGGGAACACAAAGGATTCTGCCATGCTGGGGGTTACAGATTGCTCCTGAAAAAATACAGAGAGTACATTCTATTAACTACTTGGGTTATAAAATAAGTCAGCAAAAAAATCTAACCATAAAGGTACAGATCTGTTAAGATCAGTTGCAAATTCTTAATGATTTTCAAAAATTAATGGGAGATATTAATTGGCTATGGCCTACAACTGGATTAACCCCTCAGGTAATTTGTTTCAGACTTAGAACACTACAAGATGGGTAACAGTGTAAGTAGAGGGTTTACTCTCAGCAAGATGCATATGCGGATCACACAGGTCCGATGTAACTTGGGTTATGTCTTGATTTTTTGCCTTCACCTCCTTCTCCTACGTGGCTCATTATTCAAAGGGAAGATATTATAGAATGGATTTTCTTAGCACACAAAGTAAAAAGTTAAAACTTACATATATGAAAAAGGATTCTGATTTGATTATAAAAGGTAGAATAAGACCCTATCAATTATCAGTAACAGACACAGCTGAAATTACGGTGCCTTTTTCTAGTGCTGAGATTAAGTCACTATGCGTAATCAATGAAGATTTGCGAAGAGCGAGTAGCAACTATTTGGGAGAAATTAACAACAAATATCTCCAAAGCAAGCATCTTCAGTTCATAAAAAGAACTAGTTGGATTCGCCCACATTTTGTGAGGGGAGCGCCAATTCCTGAAGCACCTACGTTCTATCCTGATGCACGTTAAGTTGAGAATGGCAGAGTATAAGTCAGATAAAGTAAGCAAAGTGATCAAAGACCACGTACTTCAGTTCGAAAGTCAGAGTTATATGTAATCCTTCTGGTATTGTTAGATTTTTCCTGAATCTCTTAATTACTGACTCTCAATGTGCAGAGTTATTTTGTATAGAGAAACAGCTAAATTTGTTCCAGATGGTTCAGAATTAATCTTATTTGTGCAACTGCAACTGGCAATCAGAAATAAGACACCATCTACTGTGTATTACTCATATTCAGTCTCATACAGGTTTAACATCTATTGACAAGGAAATGAGGAAATTGATCAATTATCAATGGGAAATGTATTAGAAGCCTCAAAATTTCATGAAAAACACCATGTTAACAATAAAGGCTTAACTTTTTTTTCTATGACTTGGCAACAAGCCAAGGAGATTATAAGAAAATGCCCTCCTTATTCTCTGTATAACCAAGCTTCGTCACCTGCCAGAAACAGCCCCAAGAGTGCCAAAAGAAATGAAATATGGCAGAGGGGTGATGTGCTTCGTTTTGCAGAATTTGGAAAACTGAAATATACACACCATTCCACTGATACATATTCCGTTCCAATGGGCAGTTGCTTTGAGCTCTGAAAAAGCTGGTTCTGAATGACACATATATTGGAAATAAGTTTTGGGGATACCTGCACAAATTAATACTGATAATGCCCTCTCCCATGTCTCAGTAAGAGGAAGCAATCCTTTGCGTATTATAATACAATGCCTATTACAGATATACTACACAATCCTACAAGACAAGCACTTGTAGAAAGGTCTAGTTGCATTTTAAAAGAAATGCTTATAAAACAAAAAGAAAAGCAAAGACCCTGCAAGGACAGACTAAACAGTGCTTTGCTAACTTTTTATTTTCTTAAAAGAAAAAGCCAAAAAGGGAGAGAAACCCCAGTTATGTTATGGGAATATGTTTGTTTTAATCCCAGGTGTAGGATATGGGGCTGCTTCAGATCTCCCACAACAGCTGACTATGATTGGACTTGTGCTCTGGCAGGGGCGTGGCTCTGCCCGCTGAAGATAGTTTATGTTTGGAACTCCAAAGTCTGTTGGGAGAGTATGTATATAAATGCCAGAGCCCCAAGAGGGGGTGGTGGTTGCTGCTCCCCATGCTGCTGCTGTATTGTGTTGCTGGTTTGCTGGTTGAAGATATCCTGACAACGAAGACAGGACTTTCCTTTTGGAATTTGATGTCCCTATCAGAAGGAAGTCGTCTAAGAGACTTAACCTTCTTTCTCACTGACCTAGGGATTAGGGTGGAGAAGAGTGGCAGGTAAAAGAACCCAATAAAGTAGCCAAAAAGTCCACCTATACATGTATATGAACACACACACACAAAATCCAAAAAACAAGCCAGGCATATATACCCTCCTCTCTGTTCGTCAAATTCTATGCAAACTCAAGGTTAGGGACTTAACTATTCTCTGTATCCTAGGAAAATTCTGTAAAACTTCCCTGTGCCTGACACATGCTAGGGTGTTTTTTCAACAGGTATGGTAGCCTTCCTGGTTTCACTGGAGCAATGGAGTGATGGAGCGATTTGAGTTTTCTGATCAGGCCACTGTAAGAGACTTCTGCTCTTAAAATTTCAGGACAAACTTATACCATTGCCACTAATTTAAGAAGCTCTAAATTTAGAGCTCAGAATCCCCCTAGAAGAACTTCACATTCAAATTGAGAACTATCCTACCAACAATTATAAATTAGCTCAAACTTAGTTTTTTCAAATTTGCTTGCTTTTACATGGCTAAAAGCGCATTGGAGCAACATAATTTGTATATGCACACAAACTTGTTGTGTATATCTGCTTCTTATGAGCATGTGCTAATTATAGCTATAAACTTATCACAGTATAGTAAACAAAAACTTGGTTTCTCTCCTCAAGCACTTTAGTGAAGAATTTTAGAGTTAGTATGATTTATATGGTCTGGCTGGCTTTTAAGGTGAGAGAAGCCATCTTAGGAGTTACCTCCCACTGCACACCCTCTAGTCCTTGGCATGGTGCCTAGAATTTACCAATGCTCAAGAAAATGCGTGTTAATGAGCAAATATGACCAACTTATTAAGAACAGAGTATGAGGTTTAGTAGTGGTCAGATAACAGATGATGGATTAATAGGTCATAATGTTAAAGGCTTCATGATACAACCAGGAAACCTGTATGAGCTACACCATACACAGCAAGTCAAATGACTGCAGGTTCGTGGGTTTTATTAATCGTGAGATCAATCGAGTTATAAACTTAGAAGTTTTAAGAGAAATTAATTTTAGTCTTCAGTGCTTTCAGATAACAAATCAAAATCCCTTGTGTTACGCATTCCCTCGGAAGGGCGTAACACTAGGAGCTGGGCTTAAGTTCCATGTGCCATGTGTCGTGAAGCAGGACGACTCTTCCACACATAACGAGGGAGACGCCCACCTCAGGTAACAGGACTGGGGAGCTGCCGAAGCCATAAGAGATGGGTTATGGCCTCAGAGACAGGAGATAAGTTACAACACCGGGTGGCTTTGCATGGGCCTCCGTCCTGAAAGCTCGAGAGCTGATGTGAAGTGCGAGTGAAGTAATGTGCACAGAGGCGGTATAGAATGTAAAGCATGTGCTGGTTGTGTCATCTCTGAGAAATGTACAGTTATACTCCAACTCAGCAAGCATTCGTCTAGACTCCTGTGTGCAAGGCACTGTGCTAAGTGGCAGGAATAGGAAATTCTGCTCCTAAGCAAACTAACGGATAGAGTTCCCAGTAAAGAACTGCGGGCGCACATAACAAACCAGAGGACCCCTGCACCTCAGAGTCTGTGCTTGTAAAGCAGGCAAGAGGAACGCGGACAGCACGGATTCTATCACAGCGTCACTATTCATAGCAGCTCAGTAGGGATCTTCAGTGTGGTCAGAAAAGTTGTAGAAATCTGGCAACCTTGAAAGGGTGGATGAGAGGAAGAGCTCCACTCCTCCTCACAGCACACGGATCCACCTTTACCCTAAAGGGTATCAGACTCCCTTTTCTGCTTACTGAACCATACTCCACAGGGACAGCCGTGTCACTGAAAAGGGCTAAACTCCTACAGTGGGAGAAAAATTACACTGAATACATGTTTAATAGCAGGTAATTCAGAATCCTTAAAATAACTTATAAATAAACACTGCAGCAGATAACCAAAGAGGGCAATTTCAAGCCTTGGTACCAGTGCATGAACTGCAACTTTTCAAGCCAACTTAGCATGAGCTATGAGCAGACACAGGTCTCAACTCTCAAGCTGTGTTTTAAAATGTGAAGCAGCCTAGAGCAAGTTCTTTCTCACTTGGTGTTCTGCATGTAAGGCTGGGAGGCTTCTGCTTCTTTTGTGGGTACCCCTGCCTGCCAGGCACAGCTGACAGAACAGAGGCCAAAGCTCAGAGGACTCACTCTCAAGGTGAAACTCCCCAGAGAAGTCATTGCAGTGAGGCCATGTCAATCTACTGAAGATTTCAGATCTTCAGAGATGTCACGGAAAGTCCTAAAAAAAGAGAAAAAAAGGAAGAGAGAATGGTTGGTTTTGCTTTGGAAAGGAAAAGGAGTAGGGTTAGTAAAACTACGAAGAGGGAGGGGCGAGCCTAAACCAGTTACCATACAACATTGTATTCTTTCATGACCTTTAAGAGAGTAGAAGAGATTATAGTCTCTATTTTTAGTATTTCCCAAGACTTTTTCAAAATCTCTTAGCCCTCATTTTGTATAAACGAGAGCCCAGTTTGGGGCTGAGTCCATTATCTCTTATCTGAGACTTCCTCAGTCTTCCTTGAAGCACAAATGGCTATGTGACTGGATTTTAGCTAGCGAGCTGTTACAAAGAAGTGCTGTGCAACTTTGGGGCAGTTTCTTGGCTCTTGGAACTTCTAACTAACTGGAAAATAAATACAATGTTAAAGAGAATAAGTCTTGCTGATCAGACTAATTGCTGATAAAGTCCTGTTAGAAGGAGGGACCCTGTTGCTACACAGAACCCAATTTTGCAGGGCGGGGTGCCAGACAGATTCGAAAAGGTGTTTTCATCAGCTGACTTGTCCCATATCAGAGAAGCTAAGTGAACACTGCCAAGTGCCACCTGGGATGAGGACTAGATAGAAAGGTCTGATGCCCCTACAAGGGATCTACCTAATCCCTTGGACTAAATAACCTTTGATATAGCTGACAGGCCTGTCAGTGTCACCTGGTAAAGTTAAGATGCTCACAGACAGCCAAGGGGCCAGGGTCAGAGGCTGTCAATGGACATGTGCTCTAGCATCTAATACCTTAGAAAGCCACAAGTCAAGGTTGGCACAGCATTCTGATGGGAAGAGGCTAGGCTCAGGTATTTGTTTAACACACTAGACCCGGAATGCCCCTGGACTTCTTCAACAAGCTAAAAAATACCCTATTTTCACTAGGCTGTCTTGAGTTCATTTGATATACGGGGTTTTCACTTTTAGCATTACTACTAGTAATCAAACATCTGAAGTGAAGCGTACATGGGCCGTTTATTAGGATCCATTTAGAGAAAACATACAACTCTAACAGAATCATCTGGGAGGAATACAAAAGACATCTGACTTCGGAACACTGGCATTTTTCAAAACTCAAAAATTGTTGAGATTTAGTGTGTTTGAGAGCTTTGCCTACACGAGTGTATGTCTGGTGCCTAGAAGACGAGTAGCCAACCCCCTAGAACGAGGCAACCATGCTGGACCTAACCCAGCATCCTCTGAAAGCACAACAAACTCATCCTAACCACTACTAAGCCATCTCTCCACATCCTCAAGAGCAATTTTCAATTTATATTTAGTCTGTGAACATAAGTACAAGACATTATATCACTGGTCCTTCTTATATCATTTTCATCCAAGTTGAATAAAATTAATGTTTTTATAGCACAGTCAACCATCAGTTACAATAAAATGGTCAACATTTTCACTAGAAACAGCTAAAAGACAACAAGGGGTTAGTGTGGTAAGTTCAGGGGGCAGTGCAAACAAACATTCACAGCACAGGCTTTTCCCCTAACAGCTCATAAGGCAACTCTAACTTTAAAAACAATCCCAAAAGCCTGCTACCTCCTCCTCCACTCCGATTGTCTCGGGCACTTTCAGTCCACACACACACACACACACACACACACACACACACACACACACACACACACACACACACACACACACGATGAGAAAAAAAGCAGAAATAAACTGAAGCCTAACCTTATAGCACAATGTACAGAGTCCTTCAAGGTCAAGAGGAACACAGGCAAATATTATAGAAGAGATACAGCACTCGCATAGCTCACTTGTCTGGAGGCTGTCTCAGAGATAGCACCAAAGCCTCCTCCCAGGCCTCAAAACAAGAGGACTAGTAAGGTTCTACTTTCAAAAGCAGTGTGGAGGGACAAGGCTCTGAAAGGGTTTTTGTGTTACCTGACTGAATACCCCATGAATATAAAAACACATTCTGACAGACCCGAACAATGAAACCCAAGTTTCCTTAAATACTTGTGCTATCTTTTTAAAAAATTAAATAAACACTGAAGATATATGTTCATCTATGTGTCTGTCATTTCCCAACAGTGACACTGTCCCCATTTCTGAGCACTGTACTTGGCAGAGCCCCAGCCTCTCTCCCTTACAGTTCTAACGATGCATCTGGTCATGGCCAAACCTGAGTACATGCATTCATGGGAGCTCGGGGCAAGAGACTGCAAATGTCCATTTATGTACCTTTTCTCAGTGCTGCCTGAGCCTATGTTGGAACAATAATGAACACCAGCAGAGACAGGCTTGCTATGTGCTTTTACTCCCAGAACTCTGGAGGTTGAGAGAAGTGAACGTCAGTGAGGTTCAGGAGAGTCAAGGCTACAGAAAGACCATGTCTCAAAAAGACAAAAAAACAAAGATAGCACGCAAAGATTTTATTATGGGATTCAGCGCACAGTAAGTCTCAACAAATGTTAGAAGTGTTGTTTGTGTCACTACTTAAACAGCCTACTAGACACACATTTCCTTTAGGCCAGGATGCCCCAGCTGGGGGTCGGTGGGGTGAATCCAACACGCAATCACTCGGACTTAGCCATCTCTGCAAGTAGGAACTCCAACTTATTAGGAGGAGTCTAAAACAACCCAATTCACTCAGCAAAATACCCAAAAGGTTCAGAGGCAGGCCACGCTCTGAGAGTGGAGGGTGGGCCTGGGCAGAAACCTGCTGCTCACCTGCTAAGAAAGCCCCACCACCGCCTCTCCCTCTACCCTCCTCACCAACTTCCACCAGACCAAGCCGCTGATCCTTCTTTCTCACTCCTTGGCAGAAATTAATTGCTTTTCTCTGGAGAAGGGAATGAGGTTTTGCACTAGGAACAACAGGCAGAGATGTGGATGTGGCTGTGTGCTAACACAGGGCACTATGCCTACAGCAGGTCTCTGCATCTTCAACTCATCGCCGCTACCCTGACTCCTGCCTGCAGCTGCACTTGCAGCCTCCAGCTAAGAGACCTGAAGATCCTCCTGTGAGGAATTATCAGCACACAAAAGAGACCAAAGATCACAGCCACCCAGGGCTGCACAGTGCAGTGGACTTGTCAGATTGTGTTAAAGTCTCACATATAACAGCCCACCTACAACTTCAGGGTCTTATTTTTAACATAAGCCAAAAAACAAAAACCTTCATGGATATCAAAAGTCAAAGTCTTTGTTTTTCACAACAGGCTTGGCAAAAGCTGCCCACATGCACGAATGATGGACAGAAACAATGCTGGGTGCCTAGCGGCCCTGACAGCTCCTTTCCCAGCACCCCCAACTGATGGCACAACTTCCCACTCTTGTCTTCTTGTCTCTAGACATTGGTTTCCCTTGCTTCATCTTTCAGTGAATCTTATTTTAGATCTTAAAAATCACTAGAACCCCCCACCCCCGCCCAACAACAAAACATTAAGAAACTGTCATTCTCTCTAGTGGCCTGAAGAAAGTATCCTTTCACTGTGCATGTACCCACACTCCTGCTGTGAAGAGGAGAAGCAAAGGGATATGGCAATAGTATACACCATACTCAGGAAGCTGAGTGGACTGTGAATTCAGCGGGCTACACAGGACTGCCTCAAGAAAAGGAAGGAGGGAAGGGAGGGGAAGGATCTAGTTCTTGTGTTAACAGCTCCAGCTGGCATACAACCCTCTGCTCTATCCTTCCTGAGAAAACCGACTCTTAGCCATCGCTAAATGAATGTACGGACACACAGCATTGGTTCTCGCATTTGGAGGCAGAGGAAGGTGGGTCTCCAAATTCCAGGCCAACTAGAGCTACACAATGGCACAGTGGGATCCTGTCACAATAAAAATATAAATAAACAAAATATAAAGGTATTAGTACCAGTGGACTTCTGAGCAACTGACTCTTAAACTTAGAAGCTACTTTGATCAATTCAAAAGACATGATATTATAAGACAAAATGAACAGCACCACACATTAAAATTTCACCAAGAAGGACAGACGTGTGGAAAGGGAAACTGCATTTGAGATATAATATGTGATAGCTAGCTAGATGACAGACAGAGACAAACAGACAGAAGTACAGAAATGTAAATAGACGGTCAGACCAAATTCTCAGTGACTCAGTACACAAGACTGTATAATGGCACAGAACGCAGTGCTTTCCCACTGACACACGCTGGGGACATAATAAAGTCTCCAGAAGGTTCAACCCATTTATTCTGAAACTGTTGCTGCTTATTTTGTTGCTAGGCAGTATGTACATCTGCATAATTTACACATAAAACACATTTTGTAAGGTTTTTATTGTTTAATTCTGTGATGGTCTACACTGCCCAAGCTGTTGATTCTCCTGCCTCTGCCTCCCAAATATAGGCATGAAGGAACACACTTACCTTATTTTGCAAGCTTTTAACTAATACATCTGATACACAGAAAATATTCCACTTCTAGATATTTAAGTAAGTGAAATATAATTCACAACCACCACAATGCGCACACCAGATAACAGAATCCTGTCTTTTAATAGCCATAAAATAGCAATTACCTGATGCCTTTTAATACTACACTGAAAAATGAGGCTGGTATATTGAGACAACAATGAAAAGAAGAGTCCTCAGGAGGCAGGACACTTTAGACCATGTTTACAGCTATTCTGAAATGACTGTAGTCAGGATATCAATAGGCAGAACATCCCATGGAGAGAATGAACGTACTGGAAACATTGAGGACTAGTGGAAATAATTTGCATGGATAGTGAGCGCTTGAGACGTTCAACCTGACAGGTCCCAGATGCAGCTATTCATAGAAAACAGACAGTGCGGTCTGTGTCTCCACAGGGCCACCATCATGGCCACCGTCATGCTGCTGAACTCACCTCTGAGTCTGAGCAGGCCACGGGGTCTGACTTGGTGTGGGCATTGAATTCGTAGGGCTCACTAGCATGGCACTGTAGATATTGGAAGCTACGACAAGTATGCAGAGAAGAATTGGCCCAATGATGGCTCCTTCCAGGCCCAGGTAGTAGGCTCCACCAGCCACTGCTAAGCCAGTCAGGTAGGGGTGGCCTCCTCTGGAATGAAAAGCACACCAGTGCACATATGATTTCTAATCGATACCAACTGTGGATAAATCCCAAATACTTTCTAACACAATGCTGCTTCTCTGATATTTCAGGCTTTACTCCACTACTAGCTTTCTTCAGATTACATCAATGTAGAATCAAGAACGTATAATATTGAGAAACAAAGATTTTCTCACATATGTACCAACAAGTGGCCTCTGCCTCTTCTTACAGGCCCTGCAACTGAAATAAAAACATGCTGCTATCAGGCAGTCTGTCCCCATCCCTCATGGCTTCCTGAAGACTACTGCTGGCTGAAGACTGGTTTCCTAAGATACCTGCTAGGCTTACTCTTCATCGATGATAATGAGTGCGATTTAGCAGGCAGGGTTGATTTAATAAAGCAACAACCACAGTTTTATAAAATGGTAACAGCAGTGCTCCTTTTGTTCAGTTTTGAACTTTGGCAACCTGCTAAAATGTAACTACCACAGGCTGTATAGGAAGACCATCTGTCAACAAAGCACAAGACTTCTATTTGTTAAGAGTCATGACTGCCGCACAGGCTATGATGGCAATGCGTCACAACCGGGATGGAGTGAGACAGACAGAGCAACACAGTATAGATGAGCCCGCACCACTGACGCAAGAGGGACAAACAGTCCATCTGTTTGCTTCTAGTTTTTAAATAACACAGATGAGTGGAAGGTTTTTAACAAGGTAAATAATTAAAAACACAAAAAGGATTTTGGAATATATAGCAGTTTACAAATACAGCGGTGAGCCAGCCTTCAGGAAACAAAAACATGATGTTCACAATTCAGTTCTCTTCTTTCAAAAAGACTTATATTATAGCAGTGAAGTACTTTCCCTAAGTGATGTGTTTGGAGAAAATTGTTACCAGAAATTCTTAAGCCTTAAAGTGGTGGAAGGAGGACTTTTAAATAAAAGCTTAATTAAAAATATAATTGACACCAAACTTTTCATTTTGAATAACATTGATCAAATAAAGTATTTACTATGAGAAAAATCACATGTCTTAATTATAACTATAACCCTTAATATAAAAAATTTACAGCAAAGTTTAAATATATGGAGCTCTTAAGTGTAAATCACATACTGTTTAAAGTCCAGTTTGTAAAACCTCAGTTGATCACAGTAAGGGTTCTGTGGCTGGCTGTTCTGTTGCCCTAACTGGCCTGCAGCTTGTTATGTAAAGCCCACTGCTTTGAACTAGGTTAGTCCTCTGCCTATGCCTACCCAAGTGTGCTGGGATTACAGTGCTCATCACTCAGTCAGGCTTTGGGTTTGGTTTTGTTGTTTTGTTTTGGAGGGGGATGGTTTAAGTTTTATTTTTATTTTTGTGTATGTGCATACGTGTCTGTATGACTCCATGCCAGAAGACTGCTGGACTCTCTGGACTACAGCTCCAGACAGTCGTGAGCTGCCCGTGCTCCATCTGATGTTGAGTCGGGATGCTGCTGTGTAGTTCAAGTGGACCTCCAACTGGCAATCCTCTTGACTCCTACTTTCCCTCTCCAGCTGAAGGCATATGAATTCCCCTACAGGATGGACTGGAAGTTGCCTGTTTGTCTGTATTCTAGTTCAATGGGGCTTCTGTGCTGTTCTACAGTATTTTATAACTTTAACTCAATTGGGAGGAAATAAATCACATACAACTTAACTTTAGAAAACTTAAAAAAGCTGAAGACAGCTGTTTCTAGAGAAGCCCTGTCCTTGGGGCCTTTAGGTTTGAGGGGTTTTTTATTGTTGTTGTTTGTTTTTTTGTTATTTAAGTAGAATGTCAAATCACTATGCAGTCCAAGCTGGCTAAAAACTGCCTATATGGCCCCGACTGGCTTTGAACTCGGAGATCATCCACCAGCTTCTGCTTCCTAGAGCTTAGACACAGACAGGTGTGAACCACCATGCCTGGTATGTCTTTAAATCCTCCTCCCATGCCCTAACCCGCAGGCCCTCACCACACTGTACCTTTTATTTACTGACAGCATACTGAATGAGGTCACATGTGAGTCCTATCTGGAATTACAGCACTTAGGAAGCTGAAGCAGGAGGACTATGAATTGGGAGGTCTTATCTGAGCTACACAGTGACAAAATACAATAATAATAAACGATAATGATCACAATAATGAAGACAATAGATTGAGAACGCATGTAGAGATTTTAACCCAGGAAAAAGAGATCTTTAAAGTAGAATTACTTAAACTTTAAACTGTTCACTCTGACCCACACACACTACCTGCAGAGGGCGGACATCAATGCTTGCTGAGGTTCACCTCACACTGGAATCTGTAGATTCCATTTCCTCCAATCACAAAATAGCCAACTACCTCTTTATTGTACTTAAAATATTTTAGGTATACCTAATAATACTTCTTTCCTAGGCTAAATGCCACGAAACTCAAAACAGAATTATGCATTTGGATTTTATACTGACATAATAATCATAACCTTACCATGACAATGTAATTCTACATCTCAATTTCACTGTCACAAGGATCACAAAAGGCTACCAGACTGGAACATTTTGCCATTACTGCTTCCCCACCCCTTCCCCAAACCAAACACCCTAAGAGTGAGCAAGAACTGGAGAACACTTACCCTGATATATCCGAGTAGATCGCAGTGTCTACGAAGTATGTTGGCAAGAGATGAAAGACCAGGAGTAAGACGGCCTTACAGCCTAACCCTTGTGTCAGCCACAGGTCTAGAACTGCAGGTACTGCTGCCCAATATGTCCCCAGGAATGGCACTGCTCCAAGGATAGCTGCCAAAGCTAATGGAAGAGTAAAAGAAAAGCAATCAAAGTCCCTGGTAACAGGAACAAAGCTGCAGAATGCAAGCACTGCCCCTCCCTCTTTAAGTCACCTACCTACTGCAGCTGGAGAGATGGCTCCGGTCAGTGGGAGAGCACTAGTTTGATATCACACACACACACACACACACACACACACACACACACACACACACACACACACACACAATCTTCTTAGAAGTCCAAACAAGTAGGCAAACACAAGCTTCAGTTGTAGGGAACTGCGAGAGCCTGCTTAACTGAGCTTTCTAGTTAAATAACCGCTCACTATTTTAAAAATTGCTATTAAAACTTCTCTACTATGCCTGGATTATGAGTTTGCATTTTATCTTTTAGATATTTATTATTATTTATTTTGTGCATTGTTGTTGTATATGTGTGAGGGTGTCGGATCCCCTACAACTGGAGTTCCAGACAGTTGTAAGCTGCTAAATGGGTGTTGGAAATCGAACCCAGGTCCTCTCCAAGAGCAGCCAATGCTCTTAAATGCAGAGACATCTCTCCAGTCCCTGTTCTATGTTATTTTTAAGTGTTAAATCCGATTGCCCTATGATTAAAATCTCATCCCATAAATATAACCATAGAACATTCTATGTGATGGGTATGGTTCCAGCACTGAGGCTACAGCAAAATACAAGCACATTGTAGACATGCTGATCTAGAGGCCTTATTCTGAGGAAGAAGGTGGCTAATGTATGGAAGGTCTAACTTTCCTTCACTAGACATCCAGGAAGTTCTGTATATGGTTGTTACCTGATGGTATGAAGACAATATTGATGCCAAATACAGTGTGAGTCAGCCAGGTGTACAATCCATAGAAGCCAGCCATTTTGAGGGAAGCATCAAATACCCCTCTAGAAAACCCAGAGAGAAAAGAAAAGGTAAATGATCCCAGCATCATAATATGGTTCAGAAAAGTTATCACCTTTGGGTTCTAGTCACTTTCTTCCAAATCTGGCAACAGGCCTCATTTCTCTGAGAATGCTACTTACACCCTATTTAAGATACTAAAGCCCATATACTAAGCTGCAAATTATACTTCTCTCTGATGAGACAGTAATTCAAAACATCCTGAAAAAGCCTATCACTGAGCTCACCCACCAATTTATCCTCTTTGATGGGGGGCTGGGGAGGGAGAGAATCATATTCAGGGCCTTGTGCATATGGAAGTACTTAACTGAGCTACACCCCAACTTTCCACTTCTAAAGTAGGTATTTCCTGGGTAAGAGTCCTATTCTCTACATCTAAATAGCATGTGTCTAAAGAATGAATGAAGTTCTAAGAAACCTAGCCTGCATCCAGTCCATATTAAAAAGACTAAGTGAGGCATGGCATATAGCTCAGTGGTAGAGCAAGGTTTAGTGGCACACTCTAAGTCCTGGGTTCAAGCCCCAGCATGGGAGGGAAAGAGGAGGAGGAGGGGGAGGGGGAGGGAAAGAGGAGGAGGAGGGGGAGGAGGAGAAAGAGGAGGGGGAGGAGGAGGGGGAGGAGGAGGAGGGGGAGGAGGAGGAAGAGGAAGAGGAGGAAGAAGAGGAGGAAGGGGAAGAGACAGTAGGAAAGGAAACAGAAGGGAAAGGAAGGGCCAGAGAAAAGTGAGGAATAATCTAGCTTATCCTCGGTCAATTGTTCTTTTAACAAGATTTTCAAACATTTCTTTATGCAACCAAGACTATAAAGTAACTTTTGGTATCAAATAATCTGAGTAGATGCATGATTATTAACCAGGCAGGAAAAATACAAGGAGTAAAACCAGGCTATATCTTGCTATGGCACTTCTCTGTTCAAAGAGATTAAGGCGTCCCTGTGTGGAAAAGGCCCCAAGTAACCCCAAGAGCCACAGAAGCACAGAGGCCAGGGCTATGTGGGGGCAGACAGTCACAAGGTAAAGCTGTCACTAAAAAAGAAAACAGTGGCAGCTAAGGTGACACTGTACACAGCACACACAGGCTTTCTGCGGATTCCCAGGAGGGAGGATCCCAGAGCAAAGCTAGATCTGTAGTCGGGTGACTGTCATGCAATAGTACTGACACCTGGTGTTAATGTGTACCTCCCATCTGCCAAACCTTTGCCACCTTTACCAATGGTGCCACTCCAGAAGGTGTCATGTGATTCTCACATGGACCCAGATTTAAATACATCAAAAAGACAGAAAGGAAAGGAGATACCCCATAGGAAACAAAAGAACTGACAAGTCTAAGAAAAACAAATGATAAGAAACTTGGACGAGCAGAGAATAAAGAAAGGGAGAATGTCTGGCCTGGAAAACATTTAAGTAAAAGAAAGGTGGGAACATTGGGGAGGAGGCTAAGTCAAGAGGTAAGGCTTAGTAGGCATAAGGTGCAGCAGTCTAATCAGAGGAGGGGACAGACAGGACACCCTTAAAGGGCAAGCATGGAAAGGAAGGGGAGGCTGGGACCTGAGGACAACACCACATCAGCCAAGGAGGGTATGGAATCCTGTCTACATCCACTACCAGAGTGCAGCCTCCTCAGAGAGCACTGGACATGGAAGCTGGGCAGGAGAAATAACCACATTAAGAACTAGGGTGAGGGGGTTGGGGATTTAGCTCAGTGATAGAGCACTTGCCTAGCAAGTGGAAGGCCCTGGGTTCGGTCCCCAGCTCCGAAAAAAAAAAAAAAAAAGAAAAAAAACAAAACAAAACAAAACAAACTAGGGTGAGAAGCAGGTCACGGAATTTGTCTAGTGTGAAAAAGTGGCTTAAGTAGCCTGAACTTATTTACAAGTTTTCCATAGTAAAAATAAGTTGGCACCAAGGATACAGTAAAGTAACTCAACTGAGGCTCCCTGCAGATGACTCAAACACCAGCTCACCCAAAAACAGAGCACTCATGGGATGAGGACTGCCTCTGGTTTTCTACTATGAACTGGGGTTGTCTGTAAGAGAGTCATTACAGCAACTTTTAGGTAACTGGTGGCCCCTGAGTATTGACAGTACACATTGTTCACACTTACCAAGAATATTCACACAACCCACTAAGGGATAAGATGATGACCTACGGCCTGGACTGCACTGCTCGTGGCCCAGCTATGAGCATCAGCAAACATGGAGCAGCACCTTCAAAAGTGTACCAGACAAGAGGAGGCCTGGATGCCCTCGCATCTCCCCAACAGCACCCAGAAAGACCACAGCCCTGCTCATAGCTTCATGTTAGGACTTCTGACCTCTCAAGCTAGGAAAGGTGTCTTTTAAAGTACTGAGTTCATGATACGTTAGCATACTACTAACAGAAAGCCAATACAAATTTATAATTTAAATTGTAACGTATAGGTTATATGAACAAGATCCTGTATGCTGGACTTATTTCAGTCATCTCCCAAACTCAGAAACTGACAGCTGGACATGAAGCTCAGGGGCAGGACACCTATCTAGCACAGGAAGCCCTGTGCAACCACCAGCATTTGAAAGTAGTCACAGTGCACATCTAATTAAACTGTTACAACACCCAACAACCAAGACCACAGTCCAGAAAACATGCACAGACCTGAGCTGAACAGTTACCATATGATAAAGCACGTTCCATAAACAAAAGGGAATGTAGAACTTGTGAAGAGCACACAAAGGCAACACAGACAGACAGACAGGCTGACAGAGATTGCTGATAATAATTTGCACTGCTAGTTAAGGAAAAGTTTATCTGGCACTAAATAATGAACTGTACACAACCGTGCACAATACAGTTAAATGGTCTAGCAGAAATTAGTATTATCATTGCACGAGCAAAAGTTTCCATAAAACCATTTCATTCTCTCGATAGTGACAATTAATAGCCAAACAGTGTGCACATGCCTGCATTGCTACCAAGGAAGGAGCATGCTATACCTCATCCAATCTCTTTCAAAAGTCGCTAGACTCAGACTGTGGCATTTCTTAACCTCGCCTATGGAGCATCTGTACTCTAATGTCACAGTACTAACAGCTAATCCCTTCTACACTGCTCACATGACCAAACACCGCCTTGTAGAAGTGGAAGCAACGTTTGCATTGCAGTCACTACCCTAATAGTCATGGGCCACCAGTTTCCCTTCAGACTTGACCCACTTCCATTTGAGGAGAGAACTATTACTTGTGCTCAACCTTCTAGGATCATTTTTATCCCTGGTGATTTTTCAGACATTATGGTAGTTAATTCTTCGTGTCTCTAGGCTTTCCTAGCACTCAGCAAGTGACAAGAGTCAAGTTCAGAAAATGCTGGAAGATCATCTTCCTCTCTTCTGATAGTTCATTTACAGAAGGAAGAAAAAACTGATGCCAGCCACTGAGGTGCCCCTTCCTAAAGGACCATGCCCCTCCCTCAGACTTTCAATCACTACAGAGTTAACAGAGAACCCTGCCCCACCCCCCGACACGCACACAGACACTACAGCCCAGCCTCCTCTATCTACCTTTCTCCTCAAAAACAGGCTATAGTGCAGCTATGTTCCATGGACACACATACACATCACTGTGGAATAAAAGTTCCAAAAGCTGTGCACAGCCAGCCTTTCCTCTGCACCTTGCCCCCTAATAACCCAAAGAGTATCTGTAGTGAGTGGCACTAAGGGAGTGTGCTTCATGCCTCGCTCACACAACCATGTCTCTGCTGTGAGCCCTCTCCCATTCCTGATCAACTGGGACTCTTCAACTTGCTTTGGATGAAAAGAAACCAGAAGCAAGTTGTAGAGAAGAACAAGTTACAGCTCAGAAAGGCTGTGCACTTGGACGACAGAGCACCACAAGCCACAGACGGGTAGGAAGCATTAAGTCTAAGGAAGAAAAGAAACACAAAATGAATTATCCAAAACCAAACCCCACCTACCTCACATTTCTGTACATTACTTCTACCCTTCCTCTCTAAAGACCAAAGAGGATGAGTACCAGACTCTCCTTTCCCCAGGAGACAAAGGAGAGGGACCGAGAGCAGATAGTGTGTAACATTCAGACTAGGGACGGGGCCAGCTCCCTTCATCACAAGTGCACCACTGTTCCTTCAACTCCATATACTGTGCAGCAGAAACTCTGGTTTCAGCAAACTGAAGGTTTGAATCAACCCTGAATGTAAGCAGTCTATCAGACTCCTTTTTCCAACAACGCAGATGTTTATTAATATATTCAAGTAAAATATTTTAAAATGTGAATATATACAATTATATTTGAGACAATGCTATTGCATACTTAATAAATTACATGATAAACATATACTTTCTCAGTAGGAGGGAAATCAGAAACATTCTATGCCTTGCTGTATTGCAGTATCTACTCTAGGACTTGTTTGGAAGCAAATGCCCAGTACCTTCTAGTGTCACTCATACACTTAACGCCTTTTACATCACATCTCCTGTACTCCCTCCTGCTCACCGGCCTCAGCTGCACAGTCAATGCACAGAAATCTGGCAACAACAGGTTTCTAGTGAAAGAGGCAAGGTCATGGCTATGCATTCGTACCGAGACGCTGCTGAGCAGTACAGGAAGTAGAGCTTACACGGGGACAGCTGCCACTCAGACAGGAGCAGCCAACTCTGGGTACCACCTGAGGGATACCTTGTACCACACTCTGGCAGAAGTGACGTTCTTTCACTCTCAACTATTAGATCACTAATACTTATTAATATACATTGTGTCCTTAACAATGTTTACTGGTCATGAGTGATAGAAGCTTAGAAATTTAAAGGGCTTCAACTACATATAATAGTAAACATCTGTTCCAAAAACTTAAGTTCAATAAGAACATCATGTAGCAAAAGTATCACGATGAAAAACCACATATAAGACTATTTTTAGGCTACTTTTAGGCGATTTTAAGGCTATTTCCCTTTAAACATAATAAAATAAACATTCAAGTATATTACACTAACCTCCAATCACTCAGTTAAAAGGCATTATTTACTCCAGATAATTTTCCAAAGTATGCGTAAGAAATTCTTTTTACTACAATACTAGGACATCTCAAAACAAATAAAAACAATACCCCATCACCTATTTTTTCCTATGTGACTTTTCTGGGGTCTTAATAGATAGCTCAAACCAACCTTAAATTCTCTGTGTAGTTCAACCTAGCCTAGAATTTATAGCAATCCTCCTGCCTCAGCCTCCCAAATGCTAACATTATAGGCCATGTGCCACTACATCTAGTTCACAAACATGTAGAAGAAAAAAAAAAACCAAACAAACAAACCTTATGCTGGACGGTGGCGGCACACGCCTTTAATCCCAGCACTTGGGAAGCAGAGCAGATGAGTCTGTGAGTTCAAGGTCAGCCTGGTATAGGCACGTTTTTATGTATTATGTAAAGATTATCCTTGTATCTTAGGGTTTCCATTGCTGTGAAGAGACACCATGACCAAAGCAACTCTTACAAAGCAAAACATTTAATTGGGGCTGGCTTACAGGTTCAGGGGTTCAGTCCATCATCATCATGGTGGGAAGCATGGCAGTGTCAAGGCAGGCAAGGCACTGGAGGAGTTTTACATCTTATTCCAAAAGCAAACGGAAGACAGTCTCTCATGTGTCTAGGAGGGTCTCAAAGCCCACCTCCAACAAGGCCACACCTACTACAACAAGACTATACCTCCAAATAGAGGCTTTGCCTGAGCCAAGCATATTCAAACCACACCTTGTGTTATTCAAATGGTGTTTTCTCTGCCCTCAAATCCTGAGCAATATAGACACAGCATAGTAATGCTCGGGTCAAGAATCTACTGTATTCTCCTCCTTGTAAATAAATGTTGATTACCCAATCCCGGGCATAAGACAGAATAGGGCAGAAATTCTACTACCCAGGGAGGGAGAGAGAGGTGGGGGTGGGGGGAGAGAAAGACACACACACACACACACACACACACACACACAACTGTGTGTGTGTGCACGTGGGAGTGTGGGGTATGTTTGGAGAAGGAAGAGAGTTGTTTAGAGTCCAGCAAAAACATGAGAAGGTCAATTACAAGTATTATTGAAATTCTTGGCTAGGGTAGCCAGATTAGCTTAGAGGAAGGGAGTAGTAAGACAGATTGCCCAGAGATTGAGGTGAAGCTTAAAAATAAGTCTCGGTGTCTCTGTGTTATTATTAGGAGCTAGCTAAGATAAAGAAATTCAGCTACTATATTATTACTTAAATTTATATTAATAGCATTAACAGCCTGTTCTACAAAGGGAGTTCAAGGACAGCCAGGGCTACACAGAGAAACCCTGTCTCAAAAAGACATAGATAGAGATCTTTATGTTCATTATTGCACATTTTACTTTAGACAAGTAATACTTACACCTTTAAATTTCTAAGAATTTTGTTCAGTCAATAATTCACTCAAATTTGAAATTGAAGCATTAGTTAAGAAGCAACTTTTAAAAATAAAACACTTTTATTTTCTTCAGAATTGGGGGAGGTAGAACATGACCATTCTCTGAATCAAATCTTACAGAACACTCTCACATGTAGCTCGGCACCAGTTCTACCCTCCAGCACGGAAAAGCTGTATCCCAGCAAGCAAGAGCCAGACTGTGTGCATGCACTCATGTGAGAATATCACACACACTAAATTGCATTGAGGCCGTGACAACATGCAACTTAGTAATGTGCAATATCCCCACCAGAGCAAGCGGGATGGGAGCCTCGGGGAGAGGGTGTGATGTGTGCATTCAGGAGGCAGCATGCGGCTAGGGAGGACAATGGCTGGGGATCCAGGATGCATGCCACTAACTCACAATCCTGAGATGAAATGAAAACTCAGACAAATGTACTCCATTTAGAGGAACACGGACTTAGGTTTCAAGGCCATGGTGAAGACAAGGGAAGCTCGCAGCTCAGAGGCAATGTTCAGGAGCACACACTTCTGCACTGCCGTGCAGCTGACTCCCACTCTCACTTGTAACTCATTAGAGTATTGTAGGAAATTCATTTAATGGTTTTCCACTTGACCATATACTGATGAATATGACTTATTTATAAAACTGCAGTTTCCGTAACAGTTTGTCTACTCTTCTGTTAATCTTCACCCACAAAGAATTATATTCCTCCTTGAACATAATCCTTCAGAATGAAAATCCTTACTTAGGCTCTTAGACACAGCCCACTGTCACTTTCCTCCTGAAAGGAGCCCATGCAAACTCAAAAAGATTTAGTTTTATTATAAACTTATAAAGGAAGGCACACAAGGCTGCAGAGTGCACAAGCCTGTCACAGTTGAAAATGGTCATCCAAACCCAACCATTAGCTTTCAGATCCAACAGGACTATAGTGCCAGTACTAAACTTTTCCCCCTGTATTAGATGATGAAGCATTTTTAATCCCAGTATTCAGGAAACAAAGACAGGAGATAGCCAGTCCAAAGTCAGCCTGGGTGACAAAGCAAGATTCAGTCTCTGGGAGGGTTGGGGATGGATGGATGGATGGATGGATGGATGGATGGATGGATGGATGGATGGATGGATGGATGGATATTGAGGGAGGGAGGGAAGGTGCAGAAGTATCTTGTACAAAAGCACCTCAATATCAGTCAGACAGTTGCTCTGTCTAGGAAGCACGGTGGAACATTCCAGAACTGTAATCACAGGTGAAGCTTCTATGAGAAAGGAAGGGGTTATGGTGGAAAGCTGGAGCACCGCTGCCCTTTAAAGGCTCTTCCCAGGCAATGCACCTGTCGTCCAGTACAGCGTGGCCTCAGCCAAACTGACAGGAGGATTGCTGCCAGCCTCTCAAAGGTTATTTTTATGCTGTTGGGAAGAGAGGGGTTTTATCTGTTTTGTTTTGTTTTGCATTTCTTTTTAGGGGAACAGTAATTACAAAAGATGTTTTTAAAAGCAGATGAACAAAAGATAACTATTGATGCAATTTTCATAGTTTTATTTATCCAGTAAGAATGGAAGGGATGTTAAAACGATTTCTCAACAACGATCACTTTGAAAGTTGCTGTGTTAGATAATACACTCCCAACCTGGAATCTTTATATGATGGCTCCACAAACATACTCAGAACAATTTTTCAAATGCCAAATGACACCAATTCAATCGAAGAGGGAAATTATTGATAAAGACTTTCTCCAAGCTTCCTGAGCAGGAGTGAGGAGAAAAGCTAACAGCATATCCAAGCATTATGTATGGATGTATGTATATATGTATGTATATATGTATGTATGTATATAATGTATATATATGTTCTATCTATATTATATGTATTTATTCTATATGTATATTCCATATATGTATATATTAATATATAACATATATACATACACACACATTCATTCTCATTCTCTCTCTCTCTCTCTCTCTCTCTCTCTCTCTCAGAACACGTACATATCTGAAATGTAACAGGGGGTTCCAAAGATCAAAGTGGTCATCTCCTTAGCTGTTACATAAATACAGTGAAAGGTAGCTAGGAGAACTCAGGAACAACTGTCAGGTCAGTTCAAGGTGTCTGTGGATGCCTAGTTCCAAACAATGATACCACTGATACCGAAGACTGCACTATGTAACTGAGTTTAAGACCACTCGGCTAACCACTTGACGTCACTGAACATTTTCTCAATATACAGCAGTCTTCACGACTGTTGGTCTACTCCTAGTAGAAAGAGTCTAACGGGTGCCACAACTATTTACTTTGAATAGTCAGGTATCCATAAAAATAAGACTACAGCATCCTCTTACTAGGCAATGAGACATAGGACAAGAAGGCGCTAAAGGGCCTAGGCTGCAAATGGCAAACCCTTCCAGAAAGAAGAAAAGAGAAGGGCCAAGATGCTCAAGAGATGTAAAAGTAGAAGAATCTCAGTCAGAAACTAAGCCTGCGATACACCAGCTCAAGAGATTGCTTCATGGAAAATTCTGACCAGATAACAATGAACAGACTTGGAGATAACTAAACATTGTATTTCCAATAACACAGTATTTCCACTGTATTTTCCAATATCTTATCCCTGCAGAGGACAGCTTGAACACAACAGGAGAGAAGAAACAGGAAGGTCATCTACTCCCAGCCCAGATCCAGGCTGGAGCTCCTGAAAGCAGAGAAGGGCCCTGAGGAGGTAAAGACAGTTTTGTGAAAGGGGAAGCTCTCCTGAGCAAACGCCACGGTGGTGGACAGCTGACTGAAGGCCAATCTGTAGGCACAGATCATGTCTGTGTAGAGCACAGCTGCAGCATGGAGTGGAGTGGCAAACTCCTGGCAAGCTTTCCTCAAAGCATGTGCTCTGCTTCTAGGACCTCTTAAAGATAAAGGTCTTAGGGGTTGGGGATTTAGCTCAGCGGTAGAGCGCTTGCCTAGTAAACGCAAGGCCCTGGGTTCGGTCCCCAGCTCCGAAAAAAAAGAAGAAAAAAAAAAAAAAGATAAAGGTCTTGAAAACACCGACATCCTTCACTAGTGCAGCACTGAATGTGTCTATGAACTACAAGGAAGGTAACTGGATGCCACTGGAAGGTAGTAAGAGCAGCATAACCCTTGTCCCTACCTGATGGCCTCTTCCACAGACTGGCCGATAATGTTAGAAGAAGGGCCTGGCTGAGAGAGTGGTGTCAGGCTTATCACCCACTTCACTGGCTTGTAGTACTCATCACTGGAACTTAACAGATAAAACAGTGTGGTCAGGAAAATTATCTGCAAAACAAAGGACAGATCTCCTGAAAATCACTTTTATAAACCTATAGAAGATATACATGCGCAAAAGCAGAGCCCAGAAAATGCTGTAATATACAATGTGAAACACAATGTGTGGTCTCTAAACACACATACCAGAGAAAGCACGAAGTTGAGAAGAGCAGTGCCACTGTAGAAGAGGATGGTCAGCAGGGTGGTGACTGTGGTAAACAGCAGGCTCACGTTCCGGCTCATAACAATCCACAGAGACTCCAGGATCTGATGGAGAGGGAGAGCAGGGTCAACACTAATCCTCATATAGGGGACAGCTACTGCCACGGCTTTCAGTGCACTGTCTTACTAGTCATGGAAAAGGTAAAAACTTTAAAGACAGAAAAAACATCCACAAACATTTATGTTCAATAGTAAAGAAAATGACTAAGTAGTTATAATGAATTTACTCCAAATAACACTTAAAATAGTACAGCAACTACCAAACATTTCATTCTATTTCAATCTATTATGCTAGTTTTATTTGGTTAGTTTGGTTTCTCAAAACAGTTTCTCTGTGTAGCAGTCCTGGCTACCTTGGGACTCCCTTTATAGACCAGGCTGGCCTTGAACTTACAGCAATCTACCTGCTTCTGCCTCTGCTTCTGCTTCCCACATGCTGGGGTTAAAGGTGTGCACAACCACGCCCAGCTTCTATTGTGCTATTTTTAAAACACAGAGTTATTATATATTCTATGAATTTTAACTATAAAAACAGAATATACATGTATGTCTTCAGAAGATTATGTGAGCATATGAGCGCTTCCTCCTAATGAAAACACAAAGCAAAAGGATCAGGAGGATGTGTTCTGCCCCAGCTATTGAATGTTCCCATAAGCAGTGCTGTGAAGGAAGTGATGTGGATAGCTTTACAGACAGATGAGCTCAGTCATACAAGGCTGCTGCTGCTAGGACCAGAACCCTGACATCGGCAGTTCTCTTTGGTGCCTTTCTTAAGACAGCAGCTCTGGTCCAGTCACATGCTCACATTATGACATGCAGTCTATGCAAGGGCTGGCCATTCCTTTCCCACCTCAAATGCACCATTTATAAGGGACATTCTATTGCCTTCAGAATGTCTTGCAAGCCTCAGCTCAGTCTTCAAAAGAGAATTCAACAGGCGGGCTTCATTTACAAAAACTCCTTACAAAAAAATCTTGAAAATGCTTCACTATGCCTACAAAAATATGCACGATTAACTGTTTGACCTTGTGGGATAAAGAATGAATGAACAAAGCCACTGATTCTAGAGACAATGCCTGTATTTGTAATTTGGCAAGCATACTTTTGGGGCCTCAGTCACTCTGGAATTTATAATAAAAAAATTTACATAGTTTCTGAGTCACACAAATAGAAAACACCCTCCTGAAACTCTTAATAAACCACCATAATACAGCAATTGTAGGCCGGGAGGCTCCAACAACCACCAAGTAACCCTTTTTATCTGAAGAAATCAACTAGAGACAACAGAGAGGACAATTCTGGAATGTTAACTCAATCATCAAAGTCGAGTTTTAGTTTAATCACCAGGCTTAGAAAGGAGGGCATCAGCAAAGGCAGGATCAGCAAGAAAACTTAAAAACAGATTTGTAGAGGTAAAAATGCATCCCAACTCAAAAATGGCAAACTAGGCTAAAACATGAGTTAGGGCTGGCATCAGTTTAATCAACAGTGGCAACATAACCAAAAGATGCCTAGAACAGAGTCCCTGGCCATGAAATGTAAGCCCAGAGAGACTCACACGGTTAAGCGACTTGGCCACAGATGGCGGTTAGAGTGAACAAGGGGCCTCGGCATCCTCCTGCTTTGCTGCTTCCCTTCCGAGTCCACTACCATCCACTCACCCTTGCTCATCTACTTGTCCTCTCGGGTACTTCTGAGCCTCAATTTATGGAACCCAAGAAGCACAAAAACACAATAGTGCATGGATGCAGGGGTCAAAGGAATACACCTGTCTCCTCTAAAGACGGAGGTACGTCCCCATCAGCCTAGGAGCCTAGAGGCACTGGCTACAAGCTCTGATCCTTTCTGGTTCACTTTCCTGCTCTAGCCTTATAAAAAGGGGACTGCACAAGACGTCTCAGTATGCTACTGCAGCTCTGCCGCTGCTCTTTAAGTTCAGAAATAGTGAAGTGAAGCTTTTAATGTACCTCTTTGTATTAGTTTAGTTGGCAATCTAACACCAGGCTGTATTCTAAAGTAGTAATAAAGATCTTAAAATCTAGTCAGAGAACATGGAGACACAGCTCAACAGTTAAGAGCACTGGGTGTTCTTACACAGGACCCAGATTCCATTCACAGCATCCACAAGTGGCTCACAAGCACCTATAACTACAGCTCCAAAGGATCTGATGCCCTCTTCTGGCCACCACAGGCACTGCATACATGCATGCAGAGAAAACTCTAAGTACAATAAAAATAAATCTTTAAAATTACATTCATTTAGAAAGACTGAACATCAATCTTGGAAAAGGTAAAATCTATTCAAGTAGCAAATAAGGGTGAAAACATTGACCTAGGAGGAATCTGAGGAATCTAGGGAAACCTCCATGTCTTCTGAAGAACCCTGGGGAGAGCTGAGATGTGTGGAACAATAGGCAGGTACATCTCCGTGAAATTGAGGCTAGCCAGGGCTACAAAAAAAACCCAGGCCTCAAAAAGTAAGCATAAGAGACAAATAAAGCAAAGGAAAGAAACAAAGAAAAGTGTGAAACAAAGAGATCCAGAGCTGTCCTGAGGAAAACACGTTCTAGAAGATAATGCATGCGGTTCCTCAAACAAACAAGGAAACTAAGTAAGTGTTAATTGCTTTAATACATTGAGTTTATAACTACAACAAGAGCAATTTTATTGCTTCTCTACAGAACTTGAGGAGAGTTAAATTAGAAAACATTTATAAAACATCTAGCACGATATAAACTAGGTATTTATGTGTGGAACACTTGTGCCTGTGGATGCAGGAGAATGGAGGCCAGAGGCTGACATGAGGTGTCTTCCTCATTCACTCTGTCATTTTTAAAGACAAGGCCTCTTACTCCACCTGGAGCACATCCATCAGACAGACTGTTGTCCAGCACAGCCAGATGAGCTGTCAGTCTCTGCATCCCACCCCACCCCCACTCAGCACTGAGGTTACAGGTATATGCTACCACCTCTGACTTTTACATAGGTGTTGAGAGTTTGAATTTAGGTCCTCGTGATTATACGCAAAGACTTTTTCAACTAAGCCATTTCCTCAGACCCCGAAAATAGTATTTTTAACACATTTAAGTATGTTCATGTTATAAAAATTTTTTAGTGCCTAGATAAACATACATGTTAAAATCCTTGAGAACTTTTGGCTAATAAAAGCAGAGGGAAGGGATTATCAAAACAGACAGTTGGGCACACTGTCGAGTGCCTGTAATATGGAGTACTTGGGAGACTAAGGCAGGAGGATTGCTCGAAGCCTCAAGTTCACAGACAGCTGGGAGACATAGTGAGTCCCCATTAATTAGTAAGCTGTTAATCAGAACATAAAAAATGAAAAGACATCACTTTTAAGATTTCATCTCAGATTGTGGCAGCACCTCGGCTGAGAGGAAAGGAAGCACGTGAGTGCAGGGCAGTGGCTGAGGGAGAGGTGAGAAACCCAAGAGAGTGTCAGAGAGCACTGAAGGCTTGGAAGAAAGTCACGTCTTTACCTTCATCTTCCATATTTGGAAGCCAAAAGATAATATCTAAAATGGCAAAACAAGAAAGAGCATGATAAACATCACTTTGGCAACCCAGAAGGAAACACCCGAGAAGGCCGTCCAGCAGCAGACAGCCAGTCCCGAGCCTCACATGGGCGGCTTTCAAGTATGTTCCTGGATCACTCCGCTCAGCTACAATTCCTTAAGCCTTACTACTGTGAGTCTCTACTCATTTTAACTCGATGAGAGTCGCATGTTTATTCATAAGAAAAATCGGGGTTGGGGATTTAGCTCAGTGGTAGAGCGCTTGCCTAGGAAGCGCAAGGCCCTGGGTTCGGTCCCCAGCTCCAGAAAAAAAAAAAAAAAAAAAAAGTATCAACTCCTGTATTTATAATTTAGGGGTTGGGGATTTGGCTCAGTGGTAGAGCGCTCGCCTAGGAAGCGAAAGGCCCTGGGTTCGGTCCCCAGCTCCGAAAAAAAGAAATTAAAAAAAAAAAAAAAAAAAAAAAAGAAAAATCTTCTCTGTGAAGTCACATGCCAAGACACCTGACAAAGTGGCTCTGGGAAACGAAGGTGGTGATGAAGGTTCAACAGTGGGGTAAGGATGCAAGGCAGATGGAGTCGGTAGAAAGCCAGTGGTCCTAGCCTTTACACTTGTCCCTCTAGTGTAAGTCCACCCCTATTCCACGTATCAAGGGATGATATGTGGAAACCAGCAAATGTGGTCTGTCCGTAATGTCCAGCTTAGGGCACTCTGCTGGACCCTGAGGGATGCGGGCACCCATCCAAGACCCTGAGACCACAGGCTTGTTCATGTGCTTCAGGAGTCCGCACTGGCAAACAACAGGGGGGCCAGACATGAAGGCTCAGCTTCTGGACAGCTTTCTGGTTTAATCAAAGCCTGCACATCCCATGGTACTACTAAAAGCAGGGTAGCTGAAGACACTGAGGAAAGAAAAGCTGGGGCTCCTTCTGTTCTCATTTCCAAGTTTAGTTCAACCAACAGTAACCACTGCATCTTACCGACAGAAAAGTCTCGATGTTCTCATGAACGAAGGAGGCAATATCTTGCCAGTCTAAAATATCTCCCAGCCAGCTGTTCTGACGACTCACGTGCATCTTGTGCCCTTTGTGCCTTCCAGAGTGTGTCACGTTCTATGGAACAAGGCAGGTGACATGTAAAACTCCTGTTTTAACACACCTAAAGGGTAAATGCCTCTTTTGTTTTACACCTGCTTACAATAATTCAGTAAGTACTCATCTATGGAAATCCTTGCAAATTTAGGACACAAAGGAAGAGTTCCACCTAAAGGCTGGTAGCCTGGTATGTCTGCATTCACACTCCAGGGACTGTGTGTGTCTAGGGTGACACAACTGCTTCCCTCCTAAACAGTTAGGAACTCATAATACCTGTGTGCACAGCACCCAGAGCATGCATGTAAACCTTCACCTCCTTCAGTACCTCTACCTTTTCTTGGTTTCCTACCTATGCCTCTTTCTCCTTTCTTAATTATCTATACAATGTAACAACGTAAGAGCAAAGAGAAGAGACTAGACAAAAAACCAAGAAGGAATGTGGTATCTAATTTGCCTGTCTGTCTAGAAAAAATTTACATGGGCAGGAAAACAGTAAATTTGAAAGGGAAATGAACAGAAAAAATGAGGTTCAAATTCAGAGGCAAGTTAACATTTTGTGTGCCCTTCCTTTCTTCCACCTGAGCACGGGCGCTCTACAGTCTGCTACAAGGAGGTACAGAGAACACCGCACTTTCCCATGTACAGATCTGTCCTCGAGACTCTGGCATGCCAACAAAAACATGGGGCTCAAACAGCGTATGTGACAAGAAAAGCTATAACATGTTAAGAAGACCCAGAGTGAGCAGAAAAAACTAATGAAACCTTTCTAACTGCTCAGCTCCTCAGGTGGAGTGAAGTACTCTAGCTCACATACCAATGCTGGCTTTAACACGCACGTCTTCTCCACCAAAGTCAGTATTATCCCCTCAACTCATCCTCGCAGGGAAAGACCACACGTGCAGAACACGTCACTAAGCAGGACACTCAAACTCGGCCACCCTCCCTGGCATGTTCTTCCTCTCAAGTTAACCCTGGGGCATCAGCAGCTCTGCCACCACTGTTCATACAACATGGCTCTCAGCAGCTCACCAGACACGGCGTACAGAACCAGCTTAGCAGAATCCACTGTTTTCCAGACACTGTTTATACATAGTGGAGGCCATACTTATAGCATAAGCAACACTGAAAATGAAAGTCTCTGAAGTTTAGATCTATTTCTGTCTCCTCAGAGGGAAGGGTTTTCAATGTCTAGAATTCACCAGTTCCAAACAATAGCCACTAAACACAAGTGGCCACTGAACACTTAAAATATGGCTCACACGAATCTGAGCTGTGCTGCTGGTGTAAAACACACTCAACCATAGAGTTCCAAGACTTAGTTACATACTGATTTTGTTTTTATAAGGTATATCCTGAAATGACAGCAGGAATACTGAATTAAATAAAATATTATTAAAACTAATCTCATCCATTTTTGGTTATTTAATATTCTTATCTGTGTTTAGTTATTTAATGCAGTTACTAGAAAAATACCACATATGTGGCTTGTAGAAGCTTGGAGTGTAACAGATCAGTGATAGACTTTGTGCTTACTAACACATAAGATGCCAGGTTCAATTCCCATCACCATAAATAAACAGATGTGGCTTATCCATCTGTATTGCCCAGAGTTACTGCAGAAGAAGACGATACATTATGAGCAAAGGATGGAATACTGATGCCTCGGAGACGAACAGGTTTTGCCAGAGAGACTAACCACCAATGAAGCCGACACCGACCAAAGGCTTAAGTTCTTGCTACTGGAAAGTGAAGTGAAACTCCAAAGTTAGTAAAGTCCTAGAGCAAAATGGCATTCCTATTACTATGGAAACCAACCTGAGAACTTACCTTAACAAACCAAGAGTGATACAGTCTGTCCCACAGCTCTAGAACTTGCTTCTCAATCACAGCTGTATTGTTCACCTTATCTCCTAGAATTTTGTGAAGCTAGAAAAAAAAAAATACAGGTACAATCTGATTAATATTTTAAATGATTTAGTATGATCAATACATGCTGGGTCTTTGTTTTGTGGTTTGTTTTTTATGCCTCCATGTTCCGGTCAATTCCTCCATCTTCTCTCTCATCCTCCCTCCCACTGCTTCTCTTCCTAGGTCTCGGTACCAAAGAACAATACAAACACAAACACACTTAGTGACCTCCTTGATCTTACCTGCCCAGTGGAAAACCCTGTCCCTGAAAGCCTAGAGCTCATCTCCTGTGTTTAAGTCTTGCATTACCCCTAGTAGTAAGGGCTGCTTGAGTAAAATTTAGGACCTTACAAACGAGCACAAATCTCTTCCTGAGTCTGCTGAAACAGGCCAGGACTGGCAGGACAGACTCTGGGAATCTGACACAGACCAGTGCAACTTACACTCACTGTATTATCTCAACCTTATTTCCTTATTAGAGACATTTCTAAAGATCAGAGGAAGGAGCTCAGTGGGAGATCACTTGCCTAGCATGTGCAGGACCTTGGCTCAGTCCCTAGCACAAGCAAAAAAAAAAGGATTTAAGAGAATTTTGATTTTTGATTTTAAGTGTGCAGGAAGACAAACTCATATATTCGCAAATGAGTAACTCAATGGCGACCACAGGTGCCCCCAGTAACTCTCCACTTCACTTTTTGAGACAGGAGTTTCAGTTAACCTGGCACTAGCTCACCAGATTCAGCTGGACTGGCTTCAGCAGCCCAGGAATGCTCCTGCCCCTATCTCTCAGCACTGGGATTGCAACGCGACCGCACTGGCTTTTCCTTTTGTTCATTTATTTTGAGACAAGATCTTTCTCGTTTTAATCTAGGCTGCCCTCCAACTCAGAGACCAGCTGCTTCTGCCTGCACTGGGATTAAGGGTGTGCGTCGGGCTTCATTTACATAGGTGCTAGGGATCAACTCAGGTCTTCAGGTTTGCCTGGCAAATACTTTACAAACTAAACCATCTCTCTAGTCCCACAAAACAATTTTAAAGACAAGCATTGGTTTGTAGTTCCATTTCCTTAAAATAACTGTTTCCATTTTTCCCATCTCTTCTGTAACTTCCTATCCACTTACAAAGATGAAATGTAAAATCTGTATTCTTTGAATCATAGCATTTCATCTCTAGTGTTTGTCACCATCTTGCATTCAATGGTGTCATGTTCATCTATTAAATTCACTGTACTTGGTCACACTCACAGGAGGATATGGAAACAGGCCCTATTTTTAAGGCAATCGGCATCGTCACATAGTTTACGCTTCGCATACCCAGTGTAAAGTGAAGAAGTGAAGACCAGCCGGGCTGCTGTGCACCGCCAACACCCTAGGGAGTTGTGTGACACATCTGAGTACTACTGGACACCACTTTCCCCAAGGCATTATGAATTTTAGTTAGGGACCATTATTTGTCCTTCATTCCTTTAGTGATGAAATGCTAATTCTCCAAACTGGTTTACAATATGCATTTAGGTACTTTGCCCACCTCATGTTGGCCTTAGATATCTCTTCCATATCTGCTGCAAATATCTACCCTCTAATTAAAGTGGTCTACTCATAAGCCAGACACAAATTATTCATAGTAAATATAAAAGCCACCTATCTCTGGAAAGCATTTTACAATTTTAAATGGCTTTTACCTACATTATGTGATCTTTGTAACCACCCAAGAATGAAGAAAAAAATGGCTTTGTAGGCTACAGGTATAACTCAATGGAGTTCATGAACCAGCTCAGACCAGTACCTCAAAGGCACTGTGTCAGTATGGGAAGAGAGGAGTTTTAAAGTGTCTATGAAGTTTACGGTCCCTGCTAAGTGTGCAGAGTCAGTACTAACACTGTTTAAATAGGGAATGGAAGTCTATCCCAGCAAGCCTAGCATTAGGGAGGCTGAGGCAGGAGGATTATGAGTTCAGGCCAGGCTACTCTGTACAATAAGACTGTCTCACAAAATGGAAGTTTCTCTGATGTTCTTTCAGGTATAGCCTCTGTGACCGATACACACGAGGAACACCTCACAGAGGTGCTGAGCACAAACACCCACACTCCCTTGGTTACGTCTGTCTCTTAGCACATGGCTGTCAGATGTCACAGGCCTCCTATCACTAATTCTCCACGTCAACATCTAAGATCCCCCTAACCAGAAAAGGCCTAAAGTGGTCAGTCAGTCTCTAGAGACATTACCCAGAGTGGCCAAGAATGCAATGAAGCACTACCCAGAACACCCTCCTGCTTTGTTACAATACACACTGCAAGACGCAAGACGACTGGACGGAGCCTCCTGTGCTCAGCACCGCTCCGCAGACCCTGGAGGCCTGAGGACTGTTTGACCCCTGCCTCACCGAGCCATCTGCCCTGCCACAGCCTTCCTGTCCTCACACTGCCTCTCGCTGCCCTTCAACCACACGATCTCACTACCACGTAGAGCCCCGGAGGAATCTGCCCAGGACAGGCTACTTTCCAAGACCTTCACTTTCTCCTTGGTGTCTTGGTAGAAACGCCGCTGCTGTAGAGAATGCTTTGAACATTTAACTAAAGCACCATCCTTGAAAAGACTCAGCGGTTAAGAGCACTGCTTGTTCTTCCAGAGGTCCTGAATTCAATTCCCAGCAACCACATGGTGGCTCACAACCATCTGTAATGGGATCTGATGCCTCCTCTGGTGTGCAGGCATACATGCAGACAGACACACACATACATAATTTTAAAAAATAAACATTCTTTGTGGGCACAGCAGTTTTTCCTGGCTTCAACCCTTTGTACACATTAGCTCTTGTAAACCACTTCTTCACGAGCGCAAGCTAGTTAAGGTTCAAAGCTCACTGAAGTCACATATGTGGTATCAGTGTATTTTTAACTACTACATTAAGGTATAACTCGTACCTTACAAGCTGCTCATTTTAGCAGACAAGTCAACAGCAGTATGCATGGTTATAGTTATTTAGCCATTACAGTTTTCATCACCCATTAGTGATCACTTTCACTCCTCAGAGCACCTGTCTCTGGAACTCACCGCTCTATTCTGTTTAGAGACTTGCCATTCGGGGTATCTCATATAAAAGGAATCATATGGACGTGTTCTACGACAGATCCTCTATCACTATTGTGCATGCTGAGGAGTGCCACGCACACATGGGAATGAAGGTAACTTTTAGAGTTGGTTCTCTTCTTCCATCATGGGGCTTCTGGGACTCAACCCAGGCCATCAGACTTGGACAGCAAGTGCTTCACTACTGAGCCACCCCACCAGCCAATGACTATTTTTTTTAACATATTGTGACATTTATCAGTATTTCTTCAAACTTACCACCTTCAAGGCAAACTCACAAGCTGTCCTGTGACCTCTACACCTCTCCCTCCCCATCTCTATCCTCTATCCCCTTCACACAAGCACACACATAGTGAAGCAATCACATGCCACTCACACACTTCACACTAGAAGCAAATTTACCACCTCAGACGGTATCTTCCTACCAGCTGATGAATATGCGAGGGATAATATATACTATCCTTCGGTCTTCTAGGTCAGAACCAAAAGTATTTAACTTTTGATACCAATGTTTTCACTTTTTAGACTCTTGAACAAGAGGTTACAGTTATTTCTTTCCTGTAAGTAGTCTGAAATTTATTTGTTAATTTAAGATTTATTTACCAAAATTCCTTTAATCTTACCTAAAAGCCAAGAATGTCAAAATAAAAATTTCTCCCAAATAAATGAATCAGAATAAAATGCTATGATTTTATCAAAATAACACATTTATAAAAAGCTACAAGAAGCTCTGCAGAAGCTGACTCTTATTCCTATGACAGTTCAAAGATCTGTATACACATTTCTCTCTTGCTTGATCAATTTTTTCCAATTATCGTCATCATGTGCCAATTAATCATACTGTCTTGGACAGACATAATAATGACACTGACAAGCCTCCTCTCAACTCTTAATGATTGCTTTCTCATAATTCGGGGTGTTACTTTTTTGTGTTGTTTTTTGTGACAGGGTTTCTCTGTATAGCCCTGGCTATCCTGGAACTAGCTCTGTAGACCAGGCTGGTCTCAAACTCAGATCCACTTGTATGTTAACTGCCTCCCAAGTGTTGGGAGTAAAGGCCACCAATGCTCTGCAATTTTACTGTTTTATTTTATGAGTGTTTGGTCCTTGCAGAGGACAGAAGGTGTTAAGTCTTCTGAAGCCAGAGTTACAGACGGCTGCAAGCCAGTATGCAGGGGTTGGGAACCTGACTCTGGTCCTCACATGAGCACAAGTGCTTATCCCTCTCCAGCTACCTCTATAACATCCTGCTCCGAGTTTTACACAAGAAATTAATTGCTTATGCAATTTTGGGGTACATATTTCAGTCTTCAATTTTGTCAACACTTGTATGACCCTAATCACTTAATCATACCAGGGCTGAAAATTAACTATATTCTCTTGGCAGTATTAGGAGAGGGATGCACCCCAAGTCCAAACTGAGAAAGTTATTCTAAGTCCAACAACTGTCTTCCCTCTACCACTCTCCCTTCACAAGGCTCCACCCCTTTAGTCAAGTTCATCTCAAGCGCGAGCACACTCGTGCCTCTGTATCTTCACCCCACAAATAACTTTTTAAAAATACACTCTTCCTTGATCTGCCATTCTTCCTATGTTTATCTCAAGTACCACCCAAAGGCACTTTCTCTAGTTCCAGCCGGATACACAGAGAGAAAGCTACGTCAGAGCAAAACAAGGATTTAAAGTCAAGTCACCAGTGTGAGGCAAATTCACCACATGGCCACCTGGAAGGGATAAAACTGTACTGTGAGAAGTCCTCACACTACTACAGGAAGGGAAGCCTGGGCTGTTAAATCAACCTGGAACCAAGCACAGTGAGCAGCAGATACAGGATGCAATGTGTTTGCACAACTCCCTTTTCCTCCACAAAGCCTATTGACCACTTAAGTTCCGTGATCATCCTATCCTAATGCACAAATAAATGAGATCTATCTTGAAAGAAAGTGAGCAGTCAATTTCTCTAGACTGCTCAGTGCTATCCTGAAAGTCTGTTCCACTTACGGCACTTGCCTATTTGTAGGATGTAAATGTATCTCAAAAATGGAGTCTCTGCATATCTTTTATCAAAGGAAGAAGTTGCTCCTGTGAAAAGTTCTCCTGCAGAGAAAGGCACAAAAAGGCTCATTTCTTACCTTGTGAGTTATCCATTCCCGTCCATACTGATATACATTATTTGCTGCGGAATTAAGAGCTCTTTGGACCACCTGAGCCTCAGGAAGCCAACTGAAAGAAAAAAAAAAAAAAAGAAAAAGCAAAGAGTCCATTTTTAATATATTCTTCTAACAATGCTTTGAATTAAAGCTACCAATAATAAATTATTGATTGATCACTACCACAGAGAATATATGATGCCCAGGCCTAAAGATCCTGACCCTGACTCATGGCTTTGCTTTATAGCCTGCTAAGATCAAGACCTATGCTGCCAACCTACCTCCCAGCCTCTTTTTCATTCTATTCCGTCTGGTTCCTCTGGTCACACATTTCCTAGTTCACCTGCCTAGTCAGCAGAGAGGACATGATTCTGGAACACTGAAATACCCAATATCCAACAAGATTCTCAAAGTATGGGTTATGGACAACCAGCACTAACCTTCCTGGAAGCCTGTTAGAGATGAAAATGCTTGAGCCCAGTTCCAGACCTACTAAAAGAGAAATGTGTACCCTAAGAGACCCACAGACCTAAGGTAACGCAGAACCAAAATATCCAGAAATTAAAAGGGTGATCTTATTATTTTCAATCTATTACCCACCCATCTCTTTATGTAGAGTCTCTTCACAAAAGTCTGGCCATATTAAGAACTGTAGTCTTCGAGTTTCACTTGTTCTACAGTAAGAGGCCTCCCCTATACTTCAGTCAAGAAGCCTTTTCATATATATACTCGATGCTTTCCAAAACCCAGCAGTACTTTGTATACTCCCCAGGCTGTCCATCAGTGTTAGATACCTATGGAATAATGTTAGTATGCCCTGGGTAAAGATTATCCTTGTAGTTTTCAAATGCCGATTTGTGTGCACCCATATCTGGTTGCAATTCTTTTTTTTTTTTCGGAGCTGGGGACCGAACCCAGGGCCTTGCGCTTCCTAGGCAAGCGCTCCACCACTGAGCTAAATCCCCAACCTGGTTGCAATTCTTATTCTGAGACTCTCCTCTATTTTGTGTAAACATTGCTCCCCAATTATTCCCTGGTCAATAAAGCTATCTGATCAGCCAATAACTGACCTGGGGAAAGAATAGGGCTGGATTTCCTCACGGGGGGGGGGGGGGGGGGGGAGTGCGGGAAGACTGAGATAGAAACGGGGCATGGGGTGGGGGATTAGCCATGGGTAGAGAAACCAGGAGATACCATGAGAAAACAGCTTGAGCAGAGAAAGCCATAAAGTGCAAGTATCTCTGGGATGTTGGCTGGGGATAGGCAGACTATCTTAGAGATTAAAACAGTCACACTGCTCAGTGACCACTTGGTAACTAAAATACCCGCTCTTGAGTATTTGGGAGCTGGCTGGGTTAGGTCAGCCTGGCCTTCACAGCAGTATCCTAAGTACTTCCTCACCACAGCCTTCAGTTTATCAAGGCTCTGGCAAACCGTACTCTTCTCTTCTACTGGAGCTGCACCAATGAGTACTGGTCCATACAAACAGATGCGGAACTAGGTCACCCATGTGTATCCTTTTCCAAAACAGTATTCTTACTTGGCCCACTCTGGGTGATTTGCTAGAGTTTCATTAATCAGACTACTTGTGACTTCAATCATGTGTACACTCTCTTGATGTACCTATAATATGAAGAGAAAAAAAAATGTCATTCAAAATGTCTTTTTCTATTATTTTTATAGGATCAAATAATTACATAATTTAGAAGTAGGTATTTACAAGTTGCTAAACATTATACACTGTTTTCAAGAAGCTCAACAATCTGCCTTAAAAAAAAAAAAATCCAAACACAACTCCTAGACAACTAGTTCCCAGTGTAGACCTAAGTACAGATTATGTCCGTGTTGCAGCTTCATATGCAGCACCAGCCCTGTGCACAAACACAGCGAGTCCACAGATGCGCAGACAAACGAGCCAGAGCATGGCTGTGTGTTCTGCACAGAGAAGCTGCCACTGGCTGGCCTGGCTTGGTGGTTTGAATAGGAATTCAAATTCCCCAGAGGTTCACAGATTTGACTGCTCAGTCATCAGGGAGTGGCACTATTTGGAAAGGATCAGAAAGTGTGGCCTTGCTAGAGAAGTGCGTCCCCGGCGGCGGGCTCAGGCTCTTCTCTGCTGTCATGGATCAGGATATAGCTCTGCGCTCCAGTACTATGCCAGCTGCATGACAAGCTATGCTCCACACCATAAAGACAATGGACTAAGCCTCTGAAACTGGAATCAAGCCCCCAACTAAGTGCTCTCCTTTGGAAGAGTCGCTGTGACCATCGTGTCTTCACATCAATAGACAGTGACTAAGGCACTTGCCCAGTAACTAACAAATGAGCATACAAATGAGATACAGACGGGTAAACCAAGTCAAGAAAATGGGTTTTTTACCACTTTAGTTTTCCTAAAGTTTACACTTCTTAGAAGCTTCGAGGTGCTATTTAACATATCAACCACAATTTACTTCAAGCTAATACTGACTTACACGAAGTAACTGCTCATCAATACAGCTTCATTTCCCAGCCCTTTCTTTGTACTGTGGTATACATGTACACATAACATACATGAGTAGTTCATCTTTCTATCACAATGTACAACATGTTTTCTTTAAATAGTTACAGAATCTAAAGAGAAACTAAAAGGAGGCGCTGAGAGATGGCTCACTGGTTAAGAACATATGCAGCTCTTGCAGAAGACCCAGTTCAGCTCCCAGCACTCATGTGGAGACTCATACCTATCTATAACGCTGGTTCCAGGGGATCCAACGCCCACTCTGACCTCTGAGGAAGACTGTGCATACACATGCACACAAAACAGTCATATACATAAAATAAAAACAAAAAAACTAAAATAACGGGGGAAAAAATCTAACATTTCCATATGCCCAAGTATTAGCCCATTCTCTCCTATGGAACCAAGGAATCTGCAGCTCGGTCTCAAGTGGAAGCCATTTGCCTGTCTAGTTGTTTTAAAGATAAGCTCTGGCTATGTACTCTGGCTGGGTGGCTGGTGGGGCCCACTACCTTATTTTAACTTCCCTAGAGAACACATCTGCCATCAATTAGTTCTGTCTGCTGTGACTTATCTGGAATAGTTTTATCTTGCCTTTACTTTTTGAAGGGGAAGAGAATCAAGTGGAAACTGAAGCCAGTGTCTTAAACAACACGGCCATACTTCCAGCTCCTTAATCTTTATTTTTCAAGAAGAGATTCATTAAACATAAAATTCCTGTTGTCAGGCTTCTTGTTCTTCGTCTTTAACTTCACCCCTTCGTCTTTTCATGACTGCTCAGTAAGAAAACTTGTCCTAACTGTTTTGTTCCCATGGTGCTGCGGTTACCTCCACCAAGAGGTCCTCTTTATCTCTGGCTTTCAGCAGCTTCCCTGGAGCGTGCTGCGGTATGGGTGTCTGTGTTCATTCTGGGGGCTGTTGAAATCTTTGGCTATTGTGAGACTCTACTTCTCTCGTCTTTCCCTTCTCAGCTCTTGGCATGCCAACTGCATGCTACTAGAAGAAGACTGGCTTGCATCTCTGAGGCTCTGGTCACCTCCAACTAGACTTTGCCATTACTTTACAACCACGACACTGTTGACTTTTTCTGAAAAGATGTGAACAGACACTTAAACATTCCACACTGACAACAGACAAATGAGTCTGCTCAAGTTCAGCTTAGTGAACCAGCAAGTTTAACATGTGGGTGAGGGTCCCCTAAAAGAGCATGGACGACTATAAAGGCAGCTACAGCACCGACATGAAAGGTCGCATCCCTGTCTCAGTCATGAACTCCTATATTTGCAGGCAGAGAGCTCTGAGCGCATCTGAGGAGCTGCCTCATTAGTCTAGTACAGAACAGAAATGGCCACACTGCGCCTGAAGGATGGCATTCCACAGCACACACCAAGAACACAGGCCACACAGAGAAAGCAGACAAAAGAGACTGCACCAAACATGCAAACAATTCCTTCAGAAGAAGCTGCAGAGTTTTGTTGCAGAATAACTCAAAGCTAACATGACTCTAACTGATCATTTTCCAATGGCTTTAAGTGGCATTGGTAAGAACTTGATAGTTTTCTGTGGAGAGGAAATTACTCGACAACCTCAGTCTGATGTTGCCCCTAGGATATCCTAACGAGGTCAAACCAAAGGATTTTCTGAGGAAGTAAATGTATGACAAAGGTGTATTCCAGACTGGGGGTGAAGCTCTTCACTGAGCCAGGAGAGTAGAGCTGTCACTTACTGAACAGAGGAATGTGGGAAGAACAGTTTCTGATGTTACATTTGAGGAACCTATTAGTCACTCAAGTGGACACTGTCTTGTATTCCAGAAAATGGCACCTTTACTGGAAAAAAGAAAAGCCAGAGACCAAATAGGGCTCCCTCAAAAGTTCAGTCCACGTAAATCCTAGACAAGAAATGGTTCAATCCCCACAGATAAAGCTGAGGGAAGCAGAACGAATGCACTGCAGCGTGGAGCAAGTAAGGAGCCTGACAGAAGAGCACAACCGAGGAAACGGGCAGAGGCCTATGCAAAGGAACAGATGGACAAAGGGACAAAGAAGGAAGAGGGCCAATAGACAAAATTGCAGAGAAGTCCTGTGTAAACAGCCACCTCAAGTAAACATGGTAAAAAGACAGAGAGGTCATGTCTGTGCAGTTGCATGAAGTGACTACATGTAATTACTACCTGAAGAACAGACAGGATCAGCAATGAGACAGACAGAAAGACAGAAGTGCTAATGGAGTCTGCTGCAGGGGAGAAAGTAAATACACTGTAACTGCCTGACTGAAGAACAGAACTTCTGAGTGGTGACAGCTCATGATAAGCACAATGCAATGCCTTAGCAACTGTTACCCTCGTCATCTACTGGTGACAGTTACTACAACACTGCAAGACTGTTTGTTAGAGAAGTTTTGATGGCCATTATTTCATGTAAGCTTCACCATACTCTGAAACAGAACACCAAAATCTGAAGTGGAGTCAAACAGATAAATAAGGATAAGAATGCACTGAAAATGTAGATACACTCAGCAAAGGCATCAGAGCAAAGGTACAATACAGCGGTGCTTCTTGAGGACATCAAAATAAGAAACTACAGCTGAATCTGAAAAGGAAGAAATAAAGACCCTATGTGAGCTGCCACACGTACCGAGTGCGACCTCCTTCCCTTCGGGAGGGAAGGTTAGTGGTCACAGCTTTCTGAGAGTCCCCTTTGGGTCCTGATGCAGAGAGAGAAATGGCCACACCATGCCCAGAGGACAGCATTTCAAAACAGACACACAGCACAGCAGCAAGGACAAAAGCAGGTACCTGGACTGCACCAGACTTAAACACCCACAGGAGACCAGTGAGGCAGCAGGGAAGGAGCTAACGTCAGTGCAATGTGCGCCTCTTCATGGAGGTGCAGAAGACTGGGGCGGACAGCCACCTGAACCCAGGGGTCTGAGGCCAGTGTCTGCAGCGCCACCAGAAGACATCAAGAGAACCCCAGGAGAAGAGAAAGAAGGGCACTGTACTAGCTGGATCAGGAGTTACCACACTAGTTCAGAAGCCTCTTATTCTATGGCTGGGAGCAGGGATTATTTTCAGGATCCTTTTATAAAAAAAACTGCACTTTCTTCTTAAGACCCAATAACCAAATAAAATGTATACAAATAAGATTTAAAAAGAAAGCATTCTAGGCAGACTCACAGAAAAATTACTAATGTACAAAATGGAAATACTTAAGTAGGCAGAGGTACTTCTGACAAGCCAAATGATATTTTCCATTTGCTTCTGCTAGCCTCTTCTGCATACGCAATCCAGCAACAAGGACTTTGTTATAAAAGAATACTGGTTAATGTACTTTACCTTTGCAGTCAGGAGAAAGGCTAAAAGAAGGGTTCCTATTACTAGCAAGAATATGATGAAAATGCTAATAATTTTATCTAACATCTTCTCCAACCAGATGATCATCTGCATGGAAATAAAAGAGGAGGATTACTTATTTTCAAAGTATCACTTAATAAACACATGTGTGTACTCAAATATCACAAATACAGTATACTCAGCCTTGCAAAACAAGCAACAACATACCGACTAATGCAGTAAAGCTAGAAGCAACTTTAGAAAGTTAAGTATTAATTGCTGCTGTTATGTGTGGAGTTCACTACTGTCATGGCTATGTAAGGAGAGTCAACCAGAATGCAATCAGTCCACATGTACCCCTGAATTCCCGCTATGCTACATTCACACTTCAATCTCTAACTCATGCGGCCTGGTAAATACATTCCCAGAACTAGGACACTCCCTCAGTTGAGCTTGTTCATGAGGCTGTCTTCTTATCAGTCAACATAGATGGCTTGAGAGAGAGCATGCTCCTTGTAAAACATCTCCTAGATGACACAGAGAGCAGGAGCAACAACAGACAGCATCTACATTCCAGTGGGTCATAAAGACTGAGTGCTGATGTATGTAATACTAAGGCAGGGGTAACAGTAGATTCAAGGCACCAGACCTACTGAGGTGGATAGTAGGCAAGTGAGTAGTTTTTTGTATTTGTTTTTGTTTTTTAAAGTGAACGTATGTTTAAGGCTTTAAATTTTCAAAAAGCTAAGTGTATGTGTTTATTTACTTGGGGGTACACACAGCTGCTGGTCTGGGGTCAGAGGGCACGGAGGACAGGTTCTCTCCCTGCGCCGTGGCTCTCCCAGACTGAGCTCAAGCCACCTGGCCAAAGGTGCCCTTACCTGCTAAACGATTACTGCAGTTCCAGGGCTTTTAGATTAAGATATTTCACAGTAAAATACATGTTGAAGTCCTGCTATTCCACTAGAAGCTTCTATTCTAATGGAAACACAGGCTTTGTGACATGATTCTAACTCAATGAAGTATCTAACCCGCAGCATAACCCCTATTCCTTAACTAATAATTAAGTTTAAGCTTTCCTTAAAATGTTGTTTGACTGACATTCTGTCTTTACTGGAAGATCTCACTTTTTTACAACTCCAATAATCCTGCATCTTAAGCACATTTTGGCTTTAGAATATGTAACAATGATAATTTCTACACTTCCTGCCATGCAAAGCCACCATTTAAAATTCAAAGTTAGACTTAATGAGATCAATGCTAATGTGCCACTGTGCCCTTCAACCCAAGCATGAGCTATGATACTGCTTAAGTTATTCCTAATTTAAATTGAATTATGCTCACTATACAGTTAGTCAAATTACTAAAAGCGACAATTTTTTTTTTAAAAAGTGCAACTTTTATTATTTATTTGTTCAAAGGTTAAACTCTTCGAGTCTCCCATGAAGCACACTGGCCTTCACTTAGCACCAGTGAGCTCAGACACAAAAAGTTAATCTATGATGTTGACATTCAAGAGCTTCAAACAGAAACGTTAAGCATCAATGCATGCTATCAAAGCATCAGAGACAATGCAGAGAATTTAAAAAAACAAAGAAACAAACAACAGGTTTCTAAGGTATGGAAGGTCAGGTGTGTTACTGTGAAGAGAAGTTCTAAAATCAATGAACGGAGAGGTTTGCACATCAGGGGGCTCCTGGGGCAGGCAGGTCCCTGGGGAAAGGCTACCTCACTCCTCTCTAAAGCTCTACAAGCCAGGAATATGGGCTGTGTAATAAACACTTAAGTTTATTTCAGAGTCACAACCAGATTTGTTTCCAGGAACAACAGCTTGTAAAAGTACAGAAAACAGCATCCTTAATAGCATGGTTTTAAATGAAAATAATCTGAGAAAGCATGGAGCCCTAACCTCCTGCCAGGTGGTTTATTTAAACCTTGGCATTCCACGCATAGCCCCACCACAGTTTCAAACTCAGACTTCACAGCTTAGAGCAGAGTCTTCCTGACTCCAGCTTAGTCAGAAACAAGGCTGAAGGCTCCAGAGACTCTTGTCCTTCCCGACCTGCTGAATATGAAGGGGGCGCTCTTGCAGAGGGCCCAGCTCAGTCCCAGCACCCACACGATAGCTCCACTGTCTATGAAGCAGTTCAGGGAATCCAATGCTCTCTTCTGGCAGCATCAGGCATGTACATAGTGCACATTTATACACCATGCATACATACATACATACATACACACACAGACATATGTAATGCAGGCAAAACACTCAGACACTTAAACAACAGGCCAGTAGAGGTGAATGAAGGAAAAGCAGCAACTGCTGAGTGTGTGAGTGAAAAAGAGCAAGAGAGACATGGACAGAGGGTCCTGGACAGCTGGGTCTCACTGGAGTGTGGGGCAATTTCTTTCCAAGGAAGCTGATCTTCCTCTGCCCATGCTCACACTGGGCAAAGGCAACAAACTACCACCATGCTGCTGGGCCGTGGAACACACATGGTCTCTAGGAAGTTCTCCAGTCTTTCCAGGCCATGACCAATTAATAACCTTTAAGGTTTTGTTCTTAAAAGAAACTGCTTTAAAATGCTGTGGTACATATTTTAAATATGAAAAGATGATGTACTTTTAAAACTTAATTACACTAAGCTCTACTCTAAAACTTCTACTAAGCCAACTGGCTTTGCATATCAAGCTTTTAAGGAACTATAATTCCTTATGCACTGCTCTAGAACACACACTCTGCTTTTCAGCATACATAAGGCTCATAAATTAGGTTTCCCAACTTATTTTTAGTTCACTGAGGTAGAGCTATAAAACTTAATGAATTTATTTCTTTCTTATCTTGAAGAAAATTCACACCACAAAATTTCAATACACCCCAACTGGGGAAACATACAGAACCACTTTACTTCAATTAAAGTTAATAAAATGTATGTTACACTCTGCCTCTCTCTCTCTCTCCTTGTATCTCTCTCTGTCTCTCTCTCCATGTGTCTCTCTCTGTCTCTCTCTCAATGTATCTCTCTCTGTCTCTCTCTCCATGTGTCTCTCTCCATGTGTCTGTCTCTGTCTGTCTGTCTCTCTGTCTCTCAGTGTCTGTCTCTCCGTCTCAGTGTCTGGCTCTCTGCCTCCCTTTGCCGGTCTCTGTCTCTGTCGGTCTCTCTCTATATATAGATATATAGATATATAGATGTATCTAGACTCTACATATAGTAGATAGAAGATAGGTGGACAAGTAGGCATGGATGATAGAGGCATACAGACATTTATACACAGATTGATGACAGACAGACAAATACACTTATGTCCTATAAACACTAATTTATAAGTAATCAGTCATATACGACCACATACATGTGGGAGTAGACAGTGTATTTTACACATTATTTGCTTGCAATAAGTTTAAAATCTCAAGTGATGCCAGGAAGGGAAAGAAGAGGGTAAATTCTAATCCCCATATTTAAATGTCATATCTGCATCTAGCAGTGTATGACAGTCTGACATGCTCATGGCCTGAATTTGACTCTCAGTACCACAAAAACAAATACAAATAAGTAACTAAAAATTGAACTATGTGCCTTCACCTACACCCACGTCTTTAAGGTTTGTTACAGTTTTTATTGAACCTGAGTCTTGTGTGTAAACAGGACACATACACATGATGCCACCTCTTGCAAACATGTCCTAAAAATCTGAAAGCCAAATATTGCTCTATCTTGACTAAATCTCAAAGGCACAACATTCCTTACACCTATAGACTGGCTTTAGGAATTTATATGAAATCTGCTTTTTACAATCCCATGCCAATCATGGAAAATGGTTCCTACAGAAAACCTTCATGACTCATGAAACACAATTTTGCAGGCCATGACTACAGGTTGTCATTCATAAATAAATAAATAAATGTTTCTGCGATACAGGAGTCCTAATTAATTTTTGTCACCTTGACACAAGCTAGAGTCATTTAAGAAGAGGGGACCTCAATTGTGAAAATGTCGCTATTGAACTGGTTTGAAGGCAAGCCTGTGGAACATTTTCATGACTAGTGGTTGACCTGGGGGGTTGGGGGGCCCACTGTGGGTGGTGCCATTCCTGAGGAGGTAGGTGGTCCTGAGTTAAATAAAAAGGCAGGCTGAGCAGGCCAGAAGGAGTAAACCAGTAAGCAGTATTTTCCTCCACAATGTCTGCTTCAGTTCCTACCTTGATTTCTCTTCATGATGGACTGTTACTGAGACATGTAAGAGGAAATAAACCCTTTCCTCCCCAAGTTGTGCTTTACCACAGCAATAGAAGTCCAAGCTAAGACAATTAAAAAAAAAAAGAAAAAGAAAAAGAAAAAAAAAAGAGCAAAAAATTACTAACCAAGAAATAAGATAAATTCAACAAGTGCTTTTACAGATTTGTCAGTTTTTAAAACTTTCTGTGTCGCTTATAGAAAAACTAGCAATAGAGTCTCTTTACTGTGTAACTTAATGTGTCTCACACACAAAGGAACCAGCAGCTGGGTCTGATGGTAGATGTCTGTAGTCCTGGCACTCAGGAGACTGAGGCAGGAGGATAGAAGGTGGCTACACAGCGGGACCCTGACCCAAAGAAAGAGACCAGAGTTGCCACACTAGAGAAAAAACAAGGAAATCCATTTCTGGACAGAAGGACTACAAGATATAACTTCTTAAAAACCTGACAAAGGGATCCATTCACATCCTAGCAGCTTGGTGGAAGTTTTAGTAAATGACTGACAGAACTCATAGTTTTTGACCTTCCATAGCTTATAGTTAAAGTTTTTAAAACAAATCTTAGTTTACTATATATGGACAGAAACACAGAATGAGAAAGGAGATAGTGAGGGGTTGGGGCAGGGTGTAAAATTCAGTAGTGACAACCACACCCACACGTTTATTACCTTCTTATTTAGCCAGTGCCAGAGCTGGAGGACAGGGAGTGTGAGAGAAGATAAGAAGAGTGGGATATCATTAGAGAATGCAATAACAGCACAGTCACAGAGCAGGGGGGAGCTGTCAGGAGAGCTCGGGTAGGAAACGGTGTAGTACAGAGCTTTCACAGAATGCTGCTTTATGATCAGGAGGGCGGGATGGCAACTACAAGCTCTACTGTAAAACTCCCAATCCACAGCCGCCATCCTCTCCAGGGCGGAGCCCTGAACAGCCAGTTCCACCTAACTGCTGTGCTCAGGTCACTTTGCTGACACTTCCCCAAAGCTTCCCTTTCCTGTCACCAGGGCTACAAGGGCATTTTCACTCAGTGCTCCTACTAGGTCAGACAGACACTTCTCTGTAAACACTGAGTGACAGCTAGCACTCAATACATCAGACATAACCACACTGTGAGGTAAGTGCTATTATACCCATCTTAATGATAATGAAACCAAGGCAGAGAAGTTAAGCCATCTGTCCAAGTAATAAGGTTTGTAAATAACAGATGTGGGACTGAAAGCAGAGTGCAGATTTAGATTCCATGTCCTTTAACTACCAAGTTCTCAGAAATTACTATCCCTTGGCATTAAGCTGCGCTGCACTCTCTGGGGGTCCATGACTGGTTAAGTTTCCCTGTAACTTAGCACAGTATCTGACAAACAAAAATCACTCCAAAACATTCCCCTCTCAGCCACCACCCCATTACCTAACCTTCTCTGCTTTACAAGAAAAATAACAACTTATTTCATCTAAATCCACTCTATCCTCATGTGAACCATAATGCTAAGCCTTAAATTTGCATGGAGAATCAGATACAGTGCACATTATCAATGGACTGTTCAAGCCACAATATACAAACACCCCACTGGAGCAGCCCAATCATACGATACCTTGCTATCAACTTTTAGTAAGAACTTTCCAAGCCCAGTAATTGGCCAAGGTGCTAAAGCCTCCTGCCGCTCCTTCAGGAAGCTCTCCATCACCTGCCACCATGCGCGGCAACGTTTCTCCAGGAAGCCCACCACTCCAAAGTGAATCACCAGCTTTTTGATGATCCAGACTATAAAGAAGATGCAAACAAACACAGGAACACGGATTTGAAAGGCAGAACATAAAAATGTTCCCTAGCTTCCATTCTAAACAGTAAAGCTAGTACTAAAACAAGATCATGGCAGAAGGGAGCGAAAGGACCACAGGTACTAAAGAAGAAACTGGCCAGGCACACTTTCAAGGAAGCCCCATTAGCTGAACATCACCTTCATGAAGCTGAATCTCAGGATGAGACAGGGCTCAGTGTCCAGCCTACAAACATGAACTAAATGGCCTTCATAGCTTCCCTCTTCCTGATTAAGGAAAACTGAGCCCCAACATTTACTGATTTCCTTGGCCATTACAGCTGCTCTTCCCCATGGCTTTCTACCACGACAGGATTTCCAACTGTGCTCCTGTTTCCTCATGAGATGGTGCTCTGAATAAAGGTCAGAGTTCAGCAGAAAGTTAGCTGTTAAAGCCAACGAGAAAGAGGCCAGAAGAAGGGCTACTTACTTATTAATGAGGGTGGGCCTAGGTAATGATTTCTTTCCACTAGAATTTCTTTAACTCCTGAAACCAATATTCTTAATTCCACCTTTATAAGCTGCATGTCAGTGGTGGTTTGTAGAAGAATGGTTCCCATAGGCTTGCTGGGTGGTGGCCTTTAGTCCCAGAATTCAAGAGATAGAAGCAGGGGATCTCTGAGAGTTGAAGGCCAGCCTGATATACAGAGTGAGTTTCAGGACAGCCAAGGCTATACAGAGAAGTCCTGTCTTGAAAAACAAAACAAAACAAAACAAACAAACAAACAAACAACCCCCCCCCCCAAAAAAAAAAAAAACAGCAAGAAAAGAATGGTTCCCATAGATTTAACTTCTTGCTCCTCGACTGGTGGAACTGTCTGGGAAAGATAAGGCAGTGTGTCCTTCCTGGAGGAAGCAGACTAGGTGGAAAGCTCCAAGGTTTCAAGAGCCCGTGCCATTCCCTGCATGTGTGCATGCCTGTGTGTCTGGGCCTTCTCCACCCTTTCAGAGCTGTTCTATCAACATCTAAGTTCTCAGCTGCTACTCCAGTTTCATGACTGCCTGCCTGCTGCCACGCTACTCACCATGATGGTCATGAAACAGTGAGCCTCTAATTAATGCCTTCTTTTATAACATGTCTTGGTCATGGTGTTTTCTCACACCAATAGAAAGGTAACTAACATAGTATGATAGAGCAGTTCTGTAATTCCTTCACTAGATTTTGTTTCTCTGTCTTTGAAGCAGGGTCTGTTCATATATCCCTGGCTGTCCTGGAACACTCTGCAGCTCATAACTGTCTGAAACTCAAGTTCTATAGGATCTAGTACCCTTTTATGGCCTCTGTGGACACGCATATGTGTGCAAACACTCATACACATAAAATAAATGCAAAAATACAACTACCTTAAGATGGCAATAAAATTATACCAAATATTCAAATCCCACTGCTAAAAGAGGAGAGAAACAGTCTGGGAAAGATAAAACCATACTTAACCAAACGACAACCTGCAACGGGCACTGGCAGCAGCTGTACGATCCACAGGTTCAGCCAGAGCTGGACGGCAATGATGGCCCACACAAGAGACACAAAGTAAATGTCACTCGTTTTCTTCTTTCTGAGAAATGTTCCCATCTCAGGCCTCTGTCTGCCCAAAGTAGGTGAAGGAGAAGAGGGTGAGGAACGAGAGGAGGAGGAAGAAGAAGCAGACGGTGCTGGAGGAGGTTCTCCCTTGTCTGTGGGCTCTAGAAAACGGCAAAGACAGAAAGTCACACACTGTCTTAGTTCACATGAGAAAACGACAATACAAAACATACCACACTGGCAGTGAGGCAGGACTGCACTGGGTTAAAGAGACAGAAGACTTGCACGGAAACAAACCTCCTGCCATCAGGGCTGTGGTGTAGGGGAATCAGGTTTGCTGGGAGACAGCAAATATTCTACCTTTCCCTGTACACAAGTTAGGTATTTTCTGAGATTCATCTTTAATAATAATATGGATGCTTTGCCTACATGTATCTATGCACATGGGTCAAGGCTAAAAGTGAAGCAGACAATAACATGCTTTTGTTTGACTGTGCTCTGATCTGAAAACTCCAGGTCAGGGGAACGACAGATGCCAGAACAGTAATTCTATATAACCTTAAGTATCATCCTGCTCCACTTTGGAAACACAGTTTCATGTACAAGAAAAGTAAGAGTTCCTACTTCACTGCATGGGTCCCTCCTAAATTTTTCCTTCTTTAAATATGTCTTAAGTCAGTTCTTCAAGAAAAGCTTGCTATATGGGGGATAGAAAAAAGGTTTAACTGGTAAATTATTTGGTACATAAACATAAAGACCTGGGTTAGGATCCCCAACATAAACATAGAAAGGGCTGCAATCCCAGTGCTCGAAAAATAGGGACAGAGATCACTGAAGCTCACTGGCAAGCAACCAAGGAAACCTGATAAGCTTTAGCCATGAAAGATGTTACTTCAAATAATAAGGTAGAAAGTGACTAAGAAAAACACTGGTATCAACCTCTGGCCTCTACACACACACACATACTAACCATATACACTTTAAAACAGCATTTTCTGTAATATTCTCCACCTCCAAATACCCATGGCACTAATGGATGTCTTAGCACAAATTGGAACAGACTCACACACTTCTGGTCTCTGAGTACGGTACAGTGTGGCTCCAAACCTGGCATGAATCTACCAGTTGGATCTCACAGAAGCTAAACCTCCCAGAGCAACCAGAGGTCTGCATCGGGAAGCCAGGAAATATATTCAAACTGTGTTTTTACTTAAACAGAAAAAAATTTCAGGAAAAAAAATGAATGCAGAAAATGTGTAAAAGAAAAACATTGAGATACAGATAGGGAGTCTGGCTCTCGTTCTCTCTTTTCTCTCTTGCTCTTTCCTCTTCCCTGCCCTCCCCTTTGTCCTTTCTCTCCCCATCCCCCCCTTCCCTCCACGAGCCCATGGCCAGCCTCCTTTACTCCTCCCCTCTTCTACTCTTCTCTCATCAAACCTCTCCAGGTGGAAAAACAAACAAACAAACAAAAAAACAGATAGGGAGTTTGGAAGGGAAGAAAAGGCATAAAAAAAAGAATAATGTAGAACTGGCTGCTGGAAAAGGAAGAGAAAATAAAAAACCAACACAAGGAGAGCACAGAGCTGGGTAGAACGAGGGATGGTAAATAGGAGTGAAACAAGAGAATGGGATGAGAAGTATCAGACGGGCATGTTTGACAAAGCGGCAAGGGAAAGGGCCAGGACAGGAAGCCTAAGAAGGCAAACAATCGAAAGCGTGAGGAAAATACATGAGACGGTGATATAAAACAGCAGTCAGAATGAAAGCAACGGAGGACCGCAAGCCTGATCTTCACTCTGTCCCCTCCCCTTCTAGCTCATCATGGCTCTCATGAGGTCAGTTACCTGCTGACGGGTCAGAGGGCTGGTCTTCACTGCTTGACTCATACCCTGTGATGGAGATGGCCAAGTTTGCAAGCGTAGAAGCGGCCATGGAGATCACTTGTCCTGGTAATTCTGCCCCTGTAAAGGGTCAGGGTAGGAGAGAAGAAACACAGTTTTAAAATCCTTTAAGCAAATAAGCAGGAATTCCTGTCAATTTAAACCAAAACTATTTTCAGTAGCAACAAACCAAAATGGTAATTTAGTGATTTCTCAGACACTGTGGGTCTTTACCAAGGAAGAGCACCTCAAAATTGTCAGCTGCTAATCCCTGGACATTCTGTCTTCATGTGAGACCCTCATGCTTGTAAGCAGCCAGACACTGCACCCAAGCAAATAAATTCAAAATGCTGTGCTCTAAAAAAGAAGAAAGAAAGAAAAAGAAAGAAAGAAAGAAAGAAAGAAAGAAAGAAAGAAAGAAAGGAAAAGAAAGAAAGAAAGAAAACCACTTTACCAGATGATTTTAATGCACATTTCCACTGGAAAACATTGCATAGAGTCTTGAGAGCTCGCTGATTGAACTGTCCTACACTATCTTGTATCCTTAGGTTCCAAAACAATATGGGACAGCCCACATTTATTGTTCACAGTAATAACATTACATAAATGAAGATGCAAATATATAGATATTGTACAAAAACAGATCTACAAAGTATAAAACATCAGCAAAGAGAAAATATACCATTGGAAAATCTAAAATAACATCATTATTTGGGTCACTGTAAAATTTCTGCTGGAAAATACCGAACTGTCATTTGCACTGGATTTGAATCAAATATCTACTGGCGTGTGAGGTATGTCTTTGATGGTCAGTCTCTTGACAGGCTACGGCAGACTGAGCACACTAGCTCACAACATCAGGTTCTAATAGGCTTTCTTACAAGTTAGAGCTTATCTAGCAATGCTCCCCAAAGTGTCATGTGCAGAAGCAGTTTCCATCAAGCAAGTAGATGTGCAAGATTTGGGTAACAGAAGGACACACTGTCATTTGGAAGCCATGAAGCTCCCACACAGCAAGCACTCTGCAGGCCTGTGATTTTCTGCAGCAACTTATTCAAAGTTCCAGAGTCTCTGAAGGCTGATCTCTAAGTGAATAGCAAGCAGAGTATCCATGGCCTTCTGTCCGAAACATTCCTGGAGACAGTGACCACTTCCCCTGACTACAATGCTTCCATCTATGCCAGAGTAGATGTTTGGCTTTATAAAAATACACACAATTCCCAGATGCTACTCAGTACCTGCTACTCACACCAGCTGCAGAAGCTTCGGAACTTAAGGACACTGGACATTCTAATCACCAAGTCACAGCCATTCACACACACAGAACCTTACTTCTGGAAAGTCTGACAACTGAGAAGTGTGCCAATCATGGAGAATAAACATAACCCTTCAGTAAGTCAAAGAACTATCAGCTCCAATTAATCCCATACATCTAACAAATTAAAGACTGGTCATCTACCTTAGATAAAAAGCTGGAGCCTCAATTCAGCCATCAAAATGCAAAGCTACCAGCTTAACCAAGTCCCCCTCCATGCCCCAGTATTCCACATGAAAGAAGTTTGTTTTAAAGCACTGAGGGAGAAACTGTCACTCAGTCTGGAAAGAAGACATAAACCGCATGTCTGTGCTGGGATCTTAGTCTCCTGGCCTAAACACCCAAGCCCTTTAACTATAGCAAAAGGCAAGCTTCAGCAGAGAAGAAAAGAGGTACCTGCTATGTCTGACAGGTCCTCAGTGCTCACTAGTGTCATGTGTTGGAGGATAAAGACAAAAACCCAATTCCCAGAGTATAGTGAAGAGACATACTCAAATTTTAAAAACAAAAACAAACAAACAATAAAAAAACACATAGGGATTGAGGATTTAGCTCAGTGGTAGAGCGCTTGCCTAGCAAGCGCAAGGCCCTGGGTTCAGTCCCCAGCTCCGAAAAAAAGAAAAGAAACAAAACAAAACAAAACAAAACAAACAAACAAAAAAAAAACCCTAAAAACCATAAGTTAAAAAACAAAAACAAGCAACAACAAAAAACACATAAAAACCGTAAGTGACAAATTATAGCTGCCCTACATGGAGCAGGTGTTTCACTAGCTTTAAGATAAGAAACCTTACATAACCAGAAAATAAGGAAAGGGTTCTTTCTTTAAAGGATTATTTTCATTGTACATGGGTGCTTAGCCTGCACGATATGTCTGTATACCACACGTATGCAGTGCCCACAGAGGCCAAAAGAGGGTGCAGATCTCCTGGAACTAGAGATCCAGATGGTTGTAAGCCACCATGTGGGTGCTGAGAATTGAACACAGGTCCTCTGTAAGAGCAGCAAGAGCTCTTAGCCTCAAAGTTATTTCTCCAAGCCCAAAGGAAGTTTTCTTTAAACATGAAAATATAATTGATATTTTAAGAGAGGAGAGGGAATTAAACAAATACCAAAAATAGCCTTAGGATAGAAGGAAGCTAGCAGAAGGCTATGGAGAGAAGCCAACATGCAAACAATAGCCAAAGAAGGTCAGTGCGTGGAGAGCACAGAAGCTGGTGGGGCACCAGGACCAAAGAACCAGCTATGATCAGTAAGCAAATGGTATTAGGCAGAAATCATGCTTTAGTCTTTATCCAACAGGAACAGAAAAGCACTGGAATTGTAAACAGAGAGTAATCTCCTCCCTCCCTATGGAAATATAAAGCAATACATATAGACTTGTGTGCAGCTCTAAAAAGTGACCTAGTGCTTTCTACTCAGTTTCTCACAACAGCAACATCTTGCAAACATAGTGCAGCATTCCAGTCAAGCCAGTAGCAGGGACATGAGTCACACAGCAATGTCCTTGCTACAAACATCCTTGCCACTGCCCTTTCAGAATCCACACAGTGACCGCCTGCCCTGGAAATAAGTGACCAGTTCTGAGATGTACTTAAATCAATCTTGCTTTTCTGGAGAAGGAACAGAGAGAGGAAACCTGGATGTGGTCTCCAGAGTGTGGAAAGTGGGTGGATTCTGAGGAACTCCACAACAAACTTTCAGATCAAAGCCAAAGGTGCCGACCCCTCCAGATTATCCAACAGGGAACAGTTAGGGCTGAGGTGAAGATACTTGAGGAGGGAATTTCACAAACCATCTGCAGCAGAGAAAGGACAGGACTAGAGTCTCAGGAGTGTGCCCAGGAGAGATATCTGAAAGGCCCTAAACAAAATCACAGTGGGGATACCTACCTTGAACAGTAAAGGGGAGGGGGGTGGGGGAACTTCCGGGCAAAATGTAAAATAAGCCAGTACTCTCTCTCCTCCGCAGTGAGCCCTGAACAGACTTCTGCATAGGCAATTCAATTATAAGAGGAGACTAACTTGGAACACACTAAAAAACAACTTCCATGGTGATTTTTAAATTTACTCATCTAAGACGAGTAACATAAGCGACCAGGACTTTAACCTCAAATTCAATGTAAAGCTAAAGCTATCAGTTACAGTCAATATGATGAAGCCTAATCCATCCCAGGAGCCTAGGTGACAGTTTCCAAAGGACTTCTCTCTTATGAATCATAGATCAGGCATTCTTTAATGCACTTAAACACCAGACACATAAAGAAACAGAACAAGTCTATCTTGGGGTTAGAAGGAGGGATTGGAGTTTAAATGAGAGCAGCAGAAACATGTTCCAAGACAAAAAGGGGGGCGGGGAGCGCAAGCAAAGGATGCCACAAAGAAAAGGGCGTCCTCTGCAAAGGGCGTCAAGCAGTCCAATAAGGTGGAACACAGGCTTAGGAGAGGAGTACTCAGGTATTCGGGAGACAGAGACCAGAGTGGAAAGCCACAGTTTCTATACATGGAGGAAGGCTACTTCAAGGGCTGGGGATGGATGCAGGTGAGGAAACAAGAGGACCTGGGCTCAATTAATATGTGGGTGGCAGTAGGAGAATCCTTGACAACCACAAGCCCAGTCTCCTTATCAGCAAAGTGAACTCCATATAAATTCCAACGTGGATGTAACTGGGTGAAATCGCATCCTTCCTGGTGTTCTGAAGGTATACTGAACACTCCTTAGCTGTTATCAACAACAAGTACTGTGGTGGACAGCACAACTATAAACATGAGCCACTGGGGTCTACAGTATTTCTCTGTAGCTCCCGTCCTTCACCTAAGAGTACAGTTATTCCCTAGTCATACTATCCCTAGCAGACATGTTTGTATCTTCTCTCAGGGTTAAGTAACATTCAGCACATCAGACACTTAAAAGATCTGAAAAGTAAAACCAGCAAGTTAAATCAAAATTACAGCATATAGACTAGTCAATTTTCCAGTGTCAATAAAATATGCAGTAGTAAATATTCAATGAAAATTATGCAGTAACATTCTGTGACCATGAGTGATTAGAGCCTCAAACTTCAGACAAGTCAAAGGAGCAGCATGCAGAGAAAATTACCAAAAGGTACTTGAACTTTATAGACCCAAGACCTGGTAACTTATCAAGCAGATACACATTTTAATGAGCTCTATCTACATGTTATGTTTCTGTACTTCAAAAATCCCAAGGTCTGAACAGATGAATGCCAAGAATGAGATTCTAGGTAAGGTCATGGTACTAGATTTAAAAAGCAGCTAAAAATAGACATATAAACAAGGGTACAGGACCTTGGGCTCAAGGGCTGGTGGTGGGGTAGTGAATACCCAAGGTTTCAAGTATCAATCTGCACAGGGTCGGGGTCAGTATGGGGGCACTGCTCAAGTCCAAAGGCCACAGACAAGACACAAAGTCAGAGTTAATACAATTCCACAGTTAGCAGATTAACTTTTCAGTGTTAATGAGAAAACACATGATGATAGGAGTATAAATAAGAAGCTACTTCTTGATATGCTGGTCTCCCAGAGCAGCAGCAATGAGAGATAGAAAACGCCTGCTGCCGACACATGGAGGCCTGCTAGCCTGTAAGAAGGCGGCCTCCCTCACGGACATGGAAAGCACACCTGCCTCTCAGCAGCTTCTAGTAGAGCACAGGACCTGGGTATGAACAGGCTCCTCTAGGCTACGAGGCTACTGGGATAACTGCAGGGCAGGGATAAACAGCTGGCTTTGTTTCTCCTATTTATTTCTACATGGGCTTTGCTGGACCAAGCTTGTTCTTTCATATATGCTCTCCCAAGCCACTAAAGCAACTATCAGAGCTTCCCCGCAAAGGGATTTTTCTTTCTTTTTCTTTCTGTTTTTTCCCCCTGGGTTGTTTTTTTGTTTTTGATGTTATTGTTGGGGGTAGGGGGTTTGTTTGTTTTTGAGACAGGGTCTCACTAGAAGCCCTGGCTGTTCTGGAACTTACTCTGTAGAACAGGCTAGCCTTGAACTCCAAGAGTTGTGCCTGCTTTTGCCTTCCAAGTGGTGGGATTAAAAGCGTGCAGCTCTAGCTTCTAGCTAGCAAAGATATTTCTAACGATCACTAGCAAAAGAACAGCTGCCAGGTGTGCCGCACTACTGCTCCAGGCCAACCATCTTGGCCTAGATGAAGCCTGGTTTTCCTAGTTTTTAAAAAAGATTTACATGGGGTTGGGGATTTAGCTCAGTGGTAGAGCGCTTGCCTAGCAAGCACAAGGCCCTGGGTTCGGTCCCCAGCTCCGAAAAAAAGAAAAAAGAAAAAAAAAAAGATTTACATTATCTTTTCTTCACTTTATTTTACACTTAAGAGTATTACGGCTGAATGTATGTCTTTGAACATGCCTGCAGTACCCACAGTTCTGGGATGCAACAGATGGTTGGTGCTGGGACTAGAACTCAGATCCCCTGGAAGAAGAGCCAATGTTCTTAAGTGCTGAACCATCTTCTCTAGGCCCTTTTCTTACTCTTTCAATTTTGGTTGTGGAGGAAGACAGTATCTGTATATGGGGGGCAGTGGACTGTGTCACCAGACAGAAGATCTAGCAAGGTTGAAGTTGGTTCAAAAACCCTGGGAATTTTCATAATTGAGAAAAGGCTTTAGAACCAACTCCTAGCCAGGGTCTAACTGTCCCAGACCATGTGACACAACACCCTACTAGGAGGACCAGGACAATTAGTCATGTAGAGACAGCATCCATCCCTAACATCGCAGGCTGAGCCAATGAGAAGCATTTACCCCTAAATCCCACCCCACTGGAAAATGTTTACAGGATCCCTGTGTACAAGTAATAAAGTGCACGAGTTATTTCACCAAGAACCGTCTGAAGGCAGTGATTTACTAGAGCAGTAACACTCTAGGGAAGTTTTCTCTCTCAAGTTTCTGTTGCTAGACTTTGGCCCACCCCCACCCGGCAGGCCTGGATTGAGCTTTTGACACTGCTGCAACTAAGCACAGCCACATCCTGCCACTCACTCAGCAGCTTCAGCTTCTAGCTGCCTGCTGCACATCACCTCTGGCCACTAACTCCAGGACTGCAACCGCACCAGCAGCCTGCCCTACCCCAGCTTCCCTGTGGAGAACTGTAATATTTTGGCTATTCCAGCTAGACTAGAGCCCCTCTAGGAAGTATTAAGAGAAGCTGGGTCACCAGATGTGGATACACATACCCTTCAGAACACTGTTGGCATCTCATTACATCAGCCAGCCTGTGCAAAGGACTAACAAGTAGTCTAGCCACAGAGGATAAACTAGGACAACAGTAGATTTCTCCCAATGGGACAGAATCCAGTGGGCGGAAAAGTGATGGACCTGTGATGAGTCAACCAGGCTAACAAAAGAAAGGTAATGACAGCTACAACTGGGGCAAGACATTAGTGCAGACACTTTCACTATGAATAATGCCTGTTCACTCAATGGGGCAACGAAAAGAAAAGAACATGGGGCTGAGGGTCATGGACCCTGGCTTAAATCATAGCTCCACTCATGTGACTGGAGGTCACATTAATTCAGTTTCATTTGCTTGGTGGGTGTTTTGCTTGTTTGTTTTGCTATTGTTGTTTGTAGACTTCTAAACACAGCCTATGAAGTACCTCAAAAAGCTGAAGCCCTGGCTCAGTGATTAAGGGGCACTGGCTGCTCTTCCAGAAGACCCGGGTTCAATTCTCAGCACCCAAACTGCAGCTCCATCTATAATTACGGTTTTGAGAATCTGACACCCCTTCAGCACTGCACGCACAATGAGAGAGAGAGAGAGAGAGAGAGAGAGAGTGTGTGTGTGTGTGTGTGTGTGTGTAAGCAAAACACCTATACACATAATACATAAATTTAAAAGTATCCCAAAAAGCTATTATTCATAGGAGAACTTTGAACACATTTTTCCCCTACGTGACTTAAAGTTCCAGGAAACACCACGCAAGAGTTCCCAAGGCCCAAGGGTTGAGCCTCTAAATTTAGAGTAAACTTTTAAAACAAACTCAAGTTTCCAGGTCCAGCTACCAAACAAACTTAGACTTTGAATTCTAATGAAATCCAGAAGCTTAATTCTACAAGTGTAAGTTCACTGTGGATCACAAAGCTAAGACAGCCCAAATGATGCAAAACAGGCCCTTCACCCAGGTGACCTCAAGGGCAGGCAAGGATCAGAACAGGCCCTGCTGAGGCAGCTCACTGAAACATTCCTGTACCACATTACAGCATCATCTGCAGGAGGAAAAGGAACACATGGGAGGACTGCCCCCTTACAGAGGAGATGGTTTCCCATCTGATTTACGGAGAAATTAAGATGTCAGGAATATGAGGAAGATATATTTAGGCCTCTAGAAAAGCACTGAAGAGTGTCTAAGGTCAACAGTAACCAGCTTTGAAGCAGGAAAAAAATAGAACAAAGCAGGAAAGTCATTGTTTCCAAAGCTGTTCTCTGCATTTATTCTCGGACTCTGTGACATCTTTCCTTGAGAGTCACTAACTCAGGCTTCAGAAAACAGGCTGACACATCAACACCCCAGTTTGGGTTGGTGCCTGGCAATAGTTGACCTCAGTCTCTCTTTACCCGCCACGCTCAAAACCTGGTCCTAAATTATTCTTCTCAAGAGTTCTTTAAAGGCCATTAACTAGGCAACTAGAATGCATAGCCGGGTAGGGAGAGGGGCCTGAAACACTCTGGTGGAGATCTATGTTACTCACATACAAAGAGCCTTCAACATCACAGAGACCAGTTGGTTACCCCTTGTGTACACCAATCTGCAGATGTTCAAGTAAGTCCCTTAGAAAATGACAGTGTTTGCACAAAACCTATGCATATCCTCACATACCTTCCCTGGATCATATAGAATAACATGCAAATGCCACGTAATGGTTGTAATGCTGCATTGCATTTGGGAAAATGACAAGAAAAGGTCTTTACATGCTCAATATACATGTCATTTTCCCAAAACACTTTGCATTTTCAGATGGTTGAATCCACAGACAAGAATCCTATAGAAAGGGCAAGGTTGCCCAGACTTTCCCTATAACAAAGCAACTGAAAGGGACGCCAGCCAGAGTGAGGGGGAAGGGCACCCAGAGCTGTTCAAGTTGCTGACACTTAGGGAAAGGAACACAGTAAAACCAAGCAGACAAATGGAAGCTACCAGCCCTGCACCACTCTAGTCTTCCACACAGGTCCTGGGCTCAAGCATCTCGACAGGGAGACAGGCCACAAAAGGAGACTGAAATCTTAAATGAATAAACAGCTTCTTGTACACAAATGCTTCATACCAGCACTATTCACAAGACCCAGAAGATGAAAACAACCCACATATCTGTGAAAGGAGACTAACAGAATGTGGAATATCTGTGTTGGAATATTATTCAGCCATTAAAACAAAAGACAGTACAGTGCTGAGAGATGTCCAGGCTTTCCCTTCAGAGTGATAAACACTGTAAAACATGAGAGAGGTGAGGATGGCACACAGTACTGAGGAATACAAATGCCACTTTGTAATAGCTGATAGCCAATTTTACATTAACTATAATAAGATACTAAATAGGAACATGGTCCAAAGAAACCCAAAACATTTTAGATAGCTTAATTTTCTGTTTAGAAACCACTTCAGGTTTTTAATACATTAAAATACTTCTCACCATTTTTTTGGTAAGTTATCATGCTTTGTTTGGTAAGTTGCTTGGTGTAAGTTATATAAAGTAGAATCATTTGGGAAGACAGAAGCATAACTGAGAGAATTCCCTCACCAGACTGGCCTGTGGTACATTCTCCTGATTGAGCAGCCTGGCTCATTGTGAGTGGTGCCATCACTGAGCAGACAGCCATAGGAGCTGTAAGAAAGCTGGCTGAGCAAGTCATGAAGAACAGGCCAGTCCTTTATGGCCTCCGGGTGAGCTTCTGTCTTGAGCTCTTACCCTGATTTCTCTCTGATAAGAGTGTGACCTTTGACTTGAGAGTTTTAAGAGGAAATAAACCCTCTCCTCCCCAAGTCACTTTTGGTCATGGTGTTTATTACAGCAATAGAGACAGTTATCCTTTCAAAATGCTAAAAATGTACTCATAAAAGACTTTCTTACCAGCTGACTCCTTCTCGTTCTGTTTTTCATAAAGAGTACCCGCAGACATCAGGAAAACAATAACCAGGAATACTGGAATTCTCCATGAGCCAGCCAGTGATGCTGCAAAGTATTAAGAAGTCATAATTTTAGTTAACACATCAATTTGAGATTATTTCACAGGGAAAAACATTTTTAAAAGGCCCTTGAACAGGTAGACGCTAACTAAACGACAATTTCACCCTTGCTCTCAAAGGATCAAGGCATGTGCCAACCTACCCTTAGGAGGTCAATCTCCAGTCCTTCATATGCATCCTATACACCCACAGGTTTCACATTACCCCAAACCCAAGTTCAACCCTGTGTAGCACCTGACACTACGACGAACAGTTTGGTGCAAACCCTGAAGTCAGGGAACTAGCCTGGTTCTCCGAAATATCACTAGGGTAGAACTCCAGTTTCAAAAAAGACCCAACAAACCCTAAAACTGTAGGCAGAACTCCCACAGTACAGAGCTAAGTCCCCAAGCACCTGCCGCCTTCCCTGAGTCCTCTTCTGCCTTCTGAAAATTTAACCTGAGTCACATCATAAGAAGACCTTGCAGATAAACCTCATAGTTCCAACTCCAGAAGCCTACTGCGTACTTCTCTTAAAATCAGACCCTGGGCAGAGACACTTTCAGTTGGCTGGACTTGGCTGTTGCTTTCTTGGGTATGGGGGGTGGGGGAGGGGGTGCAATTTATAAAAACAACTTTAGGTTATCTGCTACTCTAAGTTGTCCAACTATTTTCTTTTAAAGTAGAACTTGTTATTTCCATCAATCCAGACTTAGAAGTCTTGCCCAATCACGTGAGTCATGCTGAAAAGCATGCAGCAGCAGCAGCAGCAGCGCCCCAGCTAAGGGAAACTCAAGGCTCTGAGCAGCCCTGACAAGTGCCATCTCTGCTCAGCCATGAACGGTCTTCCTGGTGCTCCCTGAAGCTCTGGCACCTCTCCCTTGTGACCACAGATCTGCCACTCGTTCACAGGACAGACAGTCCTTCACCTCTTGGGAAGAGGGTTTTGTATTTCACACTTTCTTCTTGTCTAAGCTCCTCCCCCATTCCTGCCCCAGGACTTTCTTCTCACCCAGACCAAAACGTGTCTCCAATCCCTTCAACATGGCCCAAGCCTCTTGTCATCCTGGGGTGCTTATCTATTTCCTCCCCAAGCTCTCCATAAACAAAGTGAGCTAGAAGGTCACCACCACTGCAGTGTGAGACACACTAACTCTTCAAGGACTTACTAAAGAATGCGCAAGGAACTCAGAGACCAACATCTGAAAACAGAGTATTTTCACTGAAGATTAGTGAGAGCTCAAAGCTCAACATTTTCTAGAGTATGTTAAAGTTTCTTAAGTGCAACATACAAAGACCCACTTCCACTGGTCAGCCTCTGATGACCTTAAACTACAGTTACTAGGTGGCTGGTTTTGAAGAAGAAAGGACTCACCTATATGAAAAAGCAGTATCATCCAAACAGGAATCGAAACTGCTCTCAAGTAGTGTTGAGTGCTTGCATTCCACTTGAATGAAACCATCAGCACGTAGCCCACTACCAATGTCCAGATCTTAAATAAACAAGACACAGTTGTAACTAAGTACAGCAAAGAGCTTATGTTCTGCAAAGCTGCAGCATCTGTACAGTGTAAGTACTCTGCACAGACCGGATGCTACGGGTGGCCTGCCTGGGTCGTCCCTCTTCATTTAGATATGTTTAAATCGGCAACTAAACCCCAGGCAGTGATATTCATATACTTAATAAAGTACATTGTTTTAAGACATACAAAAGTTCAAAATCCACTTAACATTTTAAAAAACAAATATATATATAGCTTTATTTTTACCAGAAATACTCATGCAATTTTTAGTTTGGGAACTGTTCTAATACCCCAATTTAACATGTTTTTTAAAGATAAAATAGTTACTATATAAGTACCATATTTAAATATTTAAATTACAGTTGATTTTGTAGAATTCCTAGAAGTTTCTGTTGACTAATGTAAAGGCAGGGGTCCTAAAAAGAAACAGGCTAAAGAGATCCCATACTTTAGCCTATAAAATGTTAGTGGAGAGTTGTTATTTTAAACTAAGAGGAGCTAGCTAAAGTACAAGCCAATTGATAATCTAAGTAACCTAGTCATGTGCACCAGTTAAAAAGGGTATCTGGGGGCTGGGGATTTAGCTCAGTGGTAGAACGCTTACCTAGGAAGCGCAAGACCCTGGGTTCGGTCCCCAGCTCCGAAAAAAAGAACCAAAAAAAAAAAAAAAAAAAAAGGGTATCTGAAAAAAAATGTTACAAGAAGAAATAACAAAAGTTGAAAAGAGAACCAGCCAGGGTTCATCCCCACACCCTACAGCTAAACAACTCTCACTAAAGCAGCACTATAAGCAGCTAAGCCTGCATACGCACAACTCTTCACGAGAACACTTACAAACAACAATTTGTATTTGTGTGTATGGTATTTAGCCTCCACATATGTCTGTGTACCAAGAACACGCCTGGTTCCCTCAGAAGCCAGAAGATGACACTGAATCCTCTGTGGTGTGACAGTTGTGACCTGCCATGTGGGTGCTGGTGATTAAACCCAAGTCCTCTGCAGTAACAGTCCTCTTAACTCCTGAGCCATCATTCTAGCCCTAGTAAAGTCTGTTTTCTTAACCATAGGGGAAACAAGTGGTGCTAGAAAAGAAATGAGAGTACAGCCTCAAATAGAGTCTTTCACAAAGGAAGACACAACCAATTTCAGTAATTACAAAGCGGTGAGACAGTGGCCCTTAGGAAAGGGCTGGACTTCGCCCTACCCCACACACTGCTCATCAATCCACAGATCCTGCTGGTCACTCAATAACAGGACTAGAATCCAGCTTCTAAACCTGTGGGCTGTGACGTATGTATAAATCAGAGGGGCATGAAAAGTCTGTCAGTAGTAGAGTCTCTGAACACGCAATAATGAAAACGTAATCCAAAATCATATACACACAAGTCAGAGGTGTTTCCTGCAGTTAAGTCACGGAATTTCACTACTGCCTTGGTTCTAACCTAAAGGGCAACCTTTGCACTCACAGCTCTTGGACTTAGCCTCTTCTCGATGTGGAAAAAGAACATTTTAAGAATTTTCTCATCATCATTCCACAGCATGTAGGTACCAACTATTCTGTCTGCATGCACCCTTTTAGAATTGTTGATTTTTGAAATTACTATTTGAGCTGCTGACCAATTTCTTTAAAATAAAAAAAGTAAAAGATCCTCAGGTGATTTTTGGCTTGAGTCTATGACAGAATTCCCAGCAGTTTTTGAAATGGCACTAAAAAATAGCCTTGCCGGGGTTGGGGATTTGACTCAGTGGTAGAGCGCTTGCCTAGCAAGCGCAAGGCCCTGGGTTCGGTCCCCAGCTCTGAAAAAAAAAAAAAAAAATTAAAAAATAGCCTTGCCATTTTGTACTGTGTACATACTTATGCAAAGCAACGCTCTCAGCATTGATTATAAAATCAAACTAGCAATGAGCTGAAAAATACTGAAGATGCTGTGCCTACAGGATTAAAATTCACCCAAGATTTAAATCTCTGAGAAAAAAAAATGAGCACACTTACCTCATTAGCATGCAAATTTGCTTTAATTTTTAATAAACAGTAAATTATATATACACCGAATAATTGTTTTAAGATATATTTATGGAACTGAAGATATGGCTCAGTGGTTAAGAGGCTGCTCTTCCAGAGGATCTGGGTTCAGTTCCCAGCACCCACACAGGGGCTCACAATCATCTATAACTCCAGTTCTAGGGGATCTAATACCCTCTCTTCTGTCTCCACAAACACTACACACATGTGGTACACAGACATACATACAGGCAAAACATTCATACACAAAGTAAAAAATAAATTAAAAAATTAAATAGTTATGATATTAACAGTAAATGTTTGATTATGAACCTGCCTTATATAGCTACATAACTAAGGTCATATGATATTTTCTTAGGTAAATAGAAGTCTTGAGTGAAGAAAGTTTACAAAACTCTGGGAAAGTACTAGTGAAGCCCACAGAATACACAAAACTGGGACTAGCAGAATCGGAGACAACCTGCTGACCTACAGACCTAAGGTAACCCACAGCTAGAACAATGTGCTAATTCAAGGAAGATTATTGCATTTAATGACGAGAAAAACAATGCTGTGCTTTCAGATCCAAAACCCCATGTACAGACACACGCTAGAGAGAGCATCTAAATTCAGCAGTCGATATAGAAATGGCTATTTAGGGGTTGGGGATTTAGCTCAGTGGTAGAGCGCTTGCCTAGCAAGCGCAAGGCCCTGGGTTCGGTCCCCAGCTCCGAAAAAAAAAAAGAAAGAAAGAAAAAAAAAAAAGAACATGTAAAGAAATGGCTATTTATAAAAAAAGCAACTAGGCACCAACAAACTACATGAGCCATAAAATTCAGGCTAAAAAGCAAAAGAAACTTGTACTTTGATATAGACACGGCTAGGTGGGTAAACTCGAGCTTACGAAGAAGTAGAGAGAGAGCATCGGCATTTGATAGCTGTTTTCAGATACTGGGCGTCTTAAGGTTTCTATTGCTGCTGTGATAAAACACAATGACTAAAGGCAGCTTGGGGATGAAAGGTTTGTCTTCAATCCCACACCAAAGTCTATCATGGAAAGGAGTCTGGGGAGGAGCTCAAGTCAGGAACCTGGAGCTGAAGCCTTGAAGGAAGCCTACTTACCAATTTGCTTAGTTTGCTTTCTTAAATACCCCAGGGCCACCTGTCTAGGGGTGGCACCACCCACAGTGAGCTAGACCCTTTCTCATCACTGATAAAGAAAATGACTATAGACTTTGTCTACAGGCAATCTGATAGAAGCATTTTCTTGGTTCAATTATCTTCTCAGCTAACTCCAGCCTGTCAAGTTGACTAAAGAACCAGGACAGTGGGGGAAATGAGCATCTGGGAAGAGGCAAATAGCTTAGTGGAAATTATGAATTAACATATATTACTACAGTAAGTATAAATTTTTCCAGCAACCAATAGCTGTCTAAAAACAGAGTAAGTTTCTACCTCCTTATGTGTATCCAGATGAAGTCTGAGAAGCTGTTATCCCTACTTACAAGGAAACCTGTGTTGCTAAAAAAAAAAAAAAAAAAACTGCACACCTCAGATATTTTAAAAGAAATTTTGTTCTAAAGAAAAGTATGTTATTTTTATCCAGTAAACATGAAGCTCATGGATTATTACTTCAGGTTAGAACAATTAGCTCTTCAATATCTCCCCTAATTCCACCTTCAGGACTGTTCTACAGAAACTCTACATGGTGTGCAGATAAATACAGAATATTCGGTTGCTCCAAAAATGGAAATGTATTCAGCACTGGAGGAGTGTGGTGACTATATTCAGAAGCACAGTGTAAATTTATGCATGTGAAGTATAACGGTAAAAATACACTCAACAATAAAAACAATGAAAATAATCGTCAGGCAGCTGGATCTCAAGAGGCGCTTCACGTGCTCACACTTGCTTTTGCAGAATCTTCTAAAGGTATTTAATACCTTCCTAAGTAGAAAAGGAAGGGAGTTTCCTTTTAAAATGTGCTTCCTTGGGTCTTACTCAGTTTTACAACCATTCTCAAGTAGTTCTTCATAGAGACTCACAGAAATACTGTTAGTTCATAAGACAGCCATTTACAAACACTTGACTTTTTGGATAACTTAATTACCAATGGTTAAAAGTGTTTATTACCTCTAAATTTGTTGGAATATACAAAGATCTGTCATAAACATTCCCTAAAAGGCATCCGGGATAAAAGAATTTATTCCACAGCAGGATGAAAAGGAAAGAACTATAGCTGCAAGCAGTAACAGCAAAGGGTCCATAGGAGGCCAGCAACCGCCCGATGAGAGCAGTATGCACGGAACTCCATGTTAATATACATCATCATGACACAGTACACGTACAATAGGGAAAGCTTTCTGTAGTACAGTGGTTATCATATATATATATATATATATATATATATATATACACACACACACATACACACACATTTGTATGTATATATGTGTAAATACATGAAAATAAAACAAAAAAAATACTTGATATGTTCACCCAGGTTCTAAATAAATTTAGAAGGCAAAGCCAGTTAACGATGGCAGTAGGGGGGTGGGGATGACAAGAGACAGGAACAATTTACTTTTACCATATAAATTTCTATGCTGCTTAAAACTTCTTTACATAACAAGTATGATAAGCTTTTCTAAAATGGCAATGAAAAGTATTTACACTCCCTCAGTGATCTCTATCAGGCTTGTCTCTGTTTTGTTTGGAAGGGAAGGGGATTAAAGTCAGCAGAGGCTCTATCACTGAGCTGGCTTTCCAACCTTTAACTTCAGACCCCAAAGAGTGTTTCTTTGTTTAGATACAGGATCTCACTGTCAACTGACCTCAAGGTCACAATCCTTCTGTCTTGATTTCCCAAGCATTAGGTTTACAGAGCTACTCTGCCCAGCAACAGGGTTTTACTCCCTAATCCAGATGTTAACTTCAGATCCATTCAGCCTTACATTACAGGCAAACCTGCTTGTGTTGGAAGTTCCTTCCAGGCATAAGTCTCTGAACCACAGCTGACCTGAGGACATACTTACATTTATTCTCTCTTAAATATGTCCTGTCCTCTCCAAAATACATAATCCAACCATCTTTTAGCACCAGTGTGCTAGACATTACATAAGATGACCTAAAATTTGGCAGCGTTTAATTAGCTCTCCAAGTAAGGCACTCACTTTCCTTTCAGGAGACACAATTAACCACACATGGCACACTTTTCAGTTAAATGGCACAGTTAGGTCTCAGTGCGTTAAAGTGTATGTATGCATGCAGGCCCACCTGCCCATGTCAGAACAAAGTCTGGCTTTGGGATGTCTTCCTTTTAGCATTTCTCCAGTTTTTCTTCCTTTCTTCTTGTTCCCTTCTCTTTTTCTGAGGCGGGTCTCTCACTGAACCTGGAGCTCACCTTTTTGCCTAGACTGGCTGGAGAGCAAGCCACCAGGATCCACCAGTCTCCCCATTCTAGGCACCAGCACGCCTGGCTTCTATTTGGGTTCTAAGGATCCAGACTCAGGTTCTCAAGCTCTTTGCCCGATGAGCCATCTCCTTGGCCCCTTTTCCTAAGTCTCTCTCAGACAGGAGTCACCAGCCATCCCTAATCACTGCTGGGACAGCAGCTGCTCCAAGTACTTCATTCTCCTTTAAGACAGCTTTCTTCTATTTTGAAAACTATTCTCTTGGTCATCTGGTCCTTAAGAGTCAGGAATTTGGGGATTTAGCTCAGTGGTAGAGCGCTTACCTAGGAAGCGCAAGGCCCTGGGTTCGGTCCCCAGCTCCGGAAAAAAAAAAAAAAAAAGAACCAAAAAAAAAAAAAAAAAGAGTCAGGAATTTTTCCAGCTAAATCTCTTAACTCTGAAAGATCTTCCCCTCAGCTGCTGCCAGGTAAGCAGCAATAAACCTCACAAGGTTTCCAAGTGGAATGGTGTAGCTCTGAGAGGCTGGCTGGCCAGGGTGCACTTCCTAAGAGCCTCTTGTGACCCTGAACTAAGAACTCGAAGGGACTTAGACATCATTCAAGCCAGCCCTTCAATTTGCACAGCTAGGGAGCTGAGTGGCCCAGAACGAGGCCTTCGTCACAGGCACAAAGCAAGTTACAGCAGAGTTTATAAGTCAATGCCCTCTGATCCTCACTGTTTCTAACACTACTTCTTCATAACAGAAGAAACGGGAGGCAGGCCATGGAGAAAACAAACCTCCTGCTGCAAAACCTAGAAATGTTTTTTTTCCTTAACAAGTCTGAACAAAAGGGAAGGGGGATCAAAAGATTCCTAGCAGAGAAAAGGGCTTAAGCAGGGGCACTATTAATTTTTCACATGTATCTTGCATGATTGTACACCACCGGGAAAGTTACATGGAAATCTGAGCAAGGGCATCAGACGAATTTTTTTCTTAAGCCTTCTGAAATCACTAAGTGAAGACAATATTCTAACACACTCGAAACACCTGCTGGAACCATGAAGTAGATCAGCATTTCACTTGGAACCAGGACACAGTGCTGGGAGGGAATCAGGGTAAAGAAGACCTTGAGTAATCCCAAGTGGAGCGCAGAGGAAGAAAGCATAAGAACAGACTGCGAACAAATGGAAGTGCACAGAAGCAGCAACAGAAAGGAGAAATGATGGGGCCTGCACACCTGCACAGACAGTAGGAGAAACAGAAAACAGTATGAGCTCCGAACTAAGTCCAGGGCGACAGCTGTGATCAGTCCAATTTTTATGCTCTTTTCGTTTCTTTTCTAAGCTAAATATTTAAACATATGTGCTTGGACAAAGGTTCTCTGCCCTTACTGAAGGGCATCTGAGATCTGATGACAGCAGATCTATGCCTGCCAGCAACAGGTTCAGAGTATGAACTGATTACTCTAGTTTTTCAGATCTGAAGTCTCTTCCCCCTACTGGGCAGGGCTGCTATCACAGTGCAGCTGTACCGGTGTTAGAAGCTAGGTCAGTGCCTAGCATGAAGTACACATGCATAAGCTCCATCTTGAACCGTCTGAATGTGGGTTTGCTTACCTGGTACTTGTCTCTCTGGCTCTGCCATGCTGCCTCACATTTACAAGTTGTCTTAAAGCATAAGGGCCAATGTTTTGTATCAGGCAGCCCTGCTTGGGCTCACAAAACCAAACACTGTGGTCTATGAGAAAGAAGTTACATGTAGCTTCGACCAGTGTCAGATGAAGGCTAACACACCTCACTTCATCCACTTGCTACCCCCCTATCAGCGTTGGCAGAACTCAACCCTGACACTTGTCTCCTGGAAAGATCAACCTTCAGGCACTCACTTCAGCTTAGTACTCTCACCACACACTTCTAACTCATGTCTCTTATGGGTTTGTTGTGCTTTTTAACTCCCCTCTCGGCTCCCTCTCTCCCATCTCTGTGACCAAACAACTGTGTCAGGAGCCCTTTGATAGTATTTATTGAAAGGCTATGGGTGTAGATCAGTGGTAAAAAATTATATGTGACTGTCACATATAAATACAAACGTGATGGTTGACATCAGGAAAAGGATACTAAAAGGTATATATATTGAGCTTCACATGGCTTCCTAAGTGTGTAAGCCCTTCCGCTTGCTCTCTGAGGGACTCGTAGAAATGGCCCATTCCCTCCCATCCCTGCTAATGTACCTCTGAACGCCACCTCTAACTCCAGCTGAAAAGAATACTATTCATACAAGGCAAGCCTTCCTCTTCTCATTTCCTAGAGTTCAATGGATAACACCTGAGTTTTAGCAGCAGCTGAAAATGCTACAGAATCCGTAGTGGTGGCTGGATTTTTGAGGACTTTTCTTTACACATTATAGTTTGTTTTTTTCTGTGAGGGATTTAATCCATGTAACTGACTTACTTAACAACAAAGGGAAACTGATTTTAGCTTCTTTTTGTAAAGTTATTTTTAAATATTTATTTTTATCATTTTTATTTAAGGATATGTAAGAGACAACCCATGTGTACGCAGGTGCTTGCAGAAATCAGAAGAGGATGCTGGGATCCTTGGAGTTGGAGGTAGAGGAGACTATCAGTGAACCAACATGGGGGGCACAGGGATAGAATTCAGGCCATCTGGAAGAGCAGCAAGTGATTAAGCTCTGAGTCCCTGAATTTATCGTCTTAAGAATCAACAACAGGTCTGGATCTATAGGTCAGTATTTGTCTTACCTAGGGCCCACTAACACCTGGGTTTGGTACCCAGCACAACTTTTAAAAGGTGAACCACAGATTGGACAGTACTGTGAGAAGTGTACACTTACCTCTGTATATGTCTGTTCCATTAGGATATGCTAATATATGAGGTTGAAGGTACAATTCAGTAGCAAATAGGAAGCCCCCAGCAGCTCCCACCCCCCCAAAAGTACTCATATACAATCATATGACAAAGTACTTGACAATGTGCTCAATCAACTTTAAACCTGAACCAAATGGTGAACTCATGATCCTGAGACCAATTAGCAATCTACCAACACCCTTTGGCAAGTTGAAACCTGCTTTAATAAAGGTAACTATTTTGTAACTTTAATAATCTCGGAGCATACTCACTTTTTCACCAACAAAGTGAACAAAAGTGAAATAGTACGAGGTGTGTATGCTGGGTCTCATGCTCTCTAGGAATAGCTCTCTTCCTGGCATTGCATTCTTAGCCCCTGTGGTAGTTTATCGACCAACATTCTTAAGATTCTTAAGCATTAAATAACCACTTCATTTTAACCTTACCCAATAAATACGTGGTCAAACCAACTTGATATATGGTCTGAATCGGGAAATGTCTCTAAGATTATCTTTGAAATTTCCTTCCAATTCTGAAGTTCCTTGATTCCCTAAGAATGACACCTGGGCGATGCAACCATAGCCTATCTCTGCTTAACGTAGTCCACTACTGTAGACCGGGGCGGATGCGCAATGGCCCACACATAATAAAAAGTTATTGAAAAGCACCCAGAGTCACGCAACTAGGGGGAAAGAACTGAACTCACCAAGGGACCTTTTCCCTACATGAGGGCAGGTTTCAAATCACATCCGCCTCTCTTGAAGGAACTGGGCCAAGTTTCTCGGATGTGGGAAGGCGGGCCGTCACCCGCGCTTACTGGAGCAGGGTGAGAGGACCTTTGGCCGCCTTGTCGCGGTATCCCGGGTCCCGCCAACCCCGCACGCACGCACTCACTCACCCACAAGCTGCTGAAGTAGTCGAGGCCGCGGCAGATGAGCGCGCCGGCGTGCGCTAGCAGTACCTGTACGCCCAGGTAGCTGCCGAGGCAGTAGAGACCGTAGAGCAGCGGACCGCCCGCGCCCAGCAGCAGCAACAGGCGGCGGCGGCGCAGCGCCTGCTCGCCCAGAGCCTCCACGCCGTAGTCTGCGAAGCAGAGCGGCAGCAGCAGCGCCGCCAGCACGATGGGCGTGTGCGCGCGATGCAGACGCCGCAGCCACAGGCGGCCCAGGCGCGTGAGCGAGCTCTTGAACGGGTGCAGGAAGGTGCCGCACAGCACGGCCCAGAGCAGCGGCCGCAGAAAGGCCTCGAGGATGAAGTACACAAGAACCGCGGCGCCGCAGCACAGGCACACGAACAGCACGGCGCCCGTGTTGTAGAAAGCCTGTTTGATGGGCTTATCAAAGCGCAGCGCCAGCGCCGCGGTACGCGGGGTCTCGCTCGGCCCGGCCGTGCGCGGGACCCGGGGTTCCGACCGGGGAGAACCCCGCGGGCTTGGCTCTTCCGCAGGGCCGCCACGGTCGGCCATCGCGCCTCTGCCTGGACCGAGGGGCGGGGCTGCGAGCTGGCGAGGAACGCGAGGCGGAGGCGGGCGGTGCAGCGAGGGTTTGTGGGTTTTGTAGTTTCCAGACGGCGGTGGAGCATGCGTTAGAACCCAGGGAAACTACAACTCCCAAGAGGCTGAACACAAATGCCTCCGCCCTTGGGCCCAATGGTCCCTCAGGGACCAGGTAACAAGTTTTAAGGGGATCCAAGAAAATAGGGGTGGGGGTGGGAGACCGACGCTTTGATTGATGTCAACTTTTCCGGGGACAGGATCTCATAAGAGACTCTTTCAGAGATGGAAAACACAAGCTTTTCTTTATGTTTGGGAAGTATTTTTAAAAACACTGAGGCACAGACTTAGCTTTACTGATTTATTTGATAAAAACTTATTTTTAATCGTGTGTATGTAACTAACGTGTGTGGGTGGTCAAAGAAACCAGAAGTGTCTAATCTCCACAGATACAGGCGGTTGTGAGCATCCTGGCCTGGATGCTGGGAATAGAACTCAGGTCCTTTGGAAGACTGATACACCCTCTCAAACACTTTTTAAAGTGTCCTCGGGTGTTTATGAAAGGATTTTAAATAGCTATTACCGTTTGATAGTTTCTGGTCTAAGTGCTTTGCTCCTATCAACTCGTTTTATCATTTGAACATCCCCTATAGAGATGTTACTAGTCATGTTTTGCAGGAAATCAGGGCCACAGAGAAACTGAGTACCTGGACTCATACAGCTAGCTATCAAGTGGGTGAAGTCAGTTCACACTGTGGACCCTTAATCTGTGGTTCTGCCTATGTTAATTGATCTAAACCTTTCGAGGGGATCCTTTCAAGTCTGTGTAAAGTTCCTTAGAGAACCATAATGTGCGGCGGCTATTAACCGTTTGTGCCTCATACAGCGTGGGAACTCAGTATGGGAGCAATCCGAAAATCTCGGAGTGCCTATTCCAGAGTGTTAAACAGCCACTCTTCGCTTTTAGTACCTGGAGTCAGGTCAGCAAAGCTCCCCAGTGCAATGTTCTCTCTGACGAGGTATAATGAAAATCAGAGTTCTTACTACAGGATGCTTATGGGAAAAGAGCAAACCCTGAGCAGTGCAGCATTCTTCTGCCCGAAGGAAAAAGTATTGTGATCCAAGCCTGCTTCCTGTAAAATATGCGGAAGAGGATTTTTATTTGAGGAAGAGACAGAAGGAAGAGACATAAACGGAGAAAGGGAGAAAAGGGGTGGCGGGGGGGGGGGGGGGGCGCCGGCCTTTACACCTTTACTGAGAGCTCAGTGTGAGAGGATTCCATCATATTACTCCCAGCGTGTCTTCTCTTTCTCTTCTAGTGTAAATGTGGTAGTTTTCACATGAAGAAACATTGCTAACTATGTCCTGGATATAAAAGGATTCAGTAAGTGGTGGGGAAAAAGAAAGAAAAAAAAACAGAAAAAAGAATTCCTCTCTCCTTTCCATCTTGCTCATAAGTGTGGGGCCACGGGTTTTCAGCGTCTGGGGTCTTTGGAGTTGGAGTCAGCAAATGTTTGCAGCAGTTGGGCTTACGTTTTACTGAGCTACTTAACCACTTTGTTCAGACCCTCTGATATCACCATCGCAAATTATAGTCGTCAGATTTGCTGTCAGTGTGCATATTCATTGACTTGAGCTGCTCTTTATATAACAAGGTGTCACCTTCACCATTTTGGGAAGTGGGAGGTGCTTGACACATGTTCAGAGCCATGAGTCAGCATCCACCACCCATGCCACCCTGGTGCTCAAAGCTCAAGAGTCTAGGGCCCGTCACAAGATGAGCAGTGCTTCTGACATTCCGTCCCCCCAAATTTCTAATCCCTGTAGAGCCGAACCAGAGGGGACGAAGAGGTCTTTCTGCTCAGCTTAGAGCACCTGTGCCTTTTGTCACTCAGGCCTTGAACCAGTCACTTGTACCCAATGGTGAAGCATCCTCCGTGAATGGCTACTTCACTTCGAGCTTCCCTAAGAAAATGGCCTCAGAGCACATCCAAATGACCCCCTGAAGCCAGCAAATCTCTCCGATTATGAAATCTAAGTACCTGTAAACATTAAGGAACTCTTTACCAAAGGACGCAAGGCCTCTGAGTGTTGCCTGAATTGTGTTGGGGCCCCAGCTCAGCAAATGGAAGAGACTCTGTCATGGTACTATACTCTGTTCCCAAGTCTCAGTGGAACTTGAACTTGCTGCACCTCTCAAAAGGGTTTGGCAGGCATCAGGTAGAATTTCCATTGAAGGAGAGAACTCTTAACAGAAAAGAAACCAAGGCAGTATAAACGGAGAAGTATTTGTATGGCCTCCTGTACCCTGGGTTTTTCTTCACCTCCCCTAGGAGTCAGCATGCTGCTGTCAACGTTGCTGGTTGATGTGTCTGTCTCCCTACAGAGCTCCCAGAGAGCAGGGACTGGAACTGCTCCCATTCTGTGTGTCTATAACCTGACCCAGCAAAGGATATTCATGATCCAGAGTAAGAGATCCAAACATAGCAAGCAAGGGAATGAATGTGTGCTTTCCTTTCCCAACGGCCTGTTTGTGCTTCCTACATAATACTGAGACTTTCAAGCACACATCTGGTTGCTAGCAGGGAGACACAGTGAGAAAAGGCTACTGTGTGGAAGATACTGCACAGCTGAAAACTTGATGACAACTTTGTAATCGTGGAGAGTTAGAACTGCAAAGCCAAATTATCTTGGGCTGTTTTAATAGTCCCCTTAACAGCCACTTATCATTCACCCCTGTGTCTAACCTAACATCCTTTGACCATAAGGTAAAACCTTTAAAATATATTTTTAGCAACCCTATATATTTTTAGCTCTTTCATCCATCTAAAAGCTAAGAATGTCATCAGAGAATATCTAAGTACATTGTAGAGTTTTCCCTTCTTTGATATAACTTACCTACTTGTACCCTATGAATGTTTTTGGTTAATGCCTAAATTTATGTCTTTGTCCCCCACCCCCACCCCCCAAGACAGTGTTTCTCTCTGTGGCTCTGGCTGTCCTGTAACTCACTCTGTAGTCTAGTGACAATTTTGGAATTTCGGTTTTAAAAAAAACCATAGAAATACTATAAGAATATTTTTTGTTTTAATCCCAGGTGTGGAGGATATGAGGCTACTTCCCAGCAGCTGACTATGATTTGCCTCATGCTCTAGTAGAGGCATGGTTTTGCCAGCTGCAGGTAGTTGCTGCGATTGTGTGACGTTTAGAATTCTGGGAACTTTTCAGAGAGTATATAAATGTTAGTACCCCAGGTGGTGGGGCAGGTAGTTGTTGGTCATCCAAGCAAGGGGGTGTTATTCGTGGTTTGTTAGTAGTCATGCTCAAAGAAGAAACAGAAAGAAATACGATTTTGAGATCTCTCTCTCTCTATCTCTTCTCCTCTTCTTTCTCTCCTATTTAAGTGTGAAACTGGGGGCTAAAGGGTGGAAAAGAGAAGAACCGACAAAGTAGCAAAGACCAACTGCACTATACACCAGGCTGGTCTCGAACTCACAGAGATCTGCCTCTGCCTCCTGAGTGCTGGGATTAAAGGCATGTGCCACCACTGCCCAGTGACCTTCTTTATTCTTTAATAAAACCTCTTGTAACCACTTCCATGCTGAAGTATACCTATTAGAGCAACCTGGATGCATGCATAGTCCTAGGCCATAATCAATCCTTTCTCCTTTTGAGATGAGTGCTGTGCATGTTTGGGGTTGATAACAACCTAAGAACTAAATTTGAAAATCTCAAGCTCATGGGGCATCTGCTCTAGTGTGTCTTCTAATGTGCCATGCTTTTAGATTCTCTTTGTTGACATCACATGACTAAGTACAAATCCCTCAGCGGTGCTTCCTAGGCACCCTGGATACAGTGGAAATAAAACAGGTCAGGCCAATAAGCTGACCCTGAGAGCATGCTGCTCCTGACACCCCAGTTGTATGAATCAAGGTATTGTCTCATCCTTATATCTGTTGGAATTACTTTGGTGGGGAGGGAACAAGACATGGTGAGGCCCTGACAGGAGCCCTCAAAATGATTCCCTGCCTAGAGTTGTTTCTTGAGCAATCTGTGGCCCACTCGCTCCCCCCTGGATGAATACAACCTTCAAAATGTAACAGCAGCAGGGAGAGTCTTAACCCAGCAATGTGCCTGTCATAGAGTTCTCCAAGAGTGTCTACAAACCCTTCCACCTGTGCTAAGTACTTGTGTTGCACAATACTATCCTCCGAGCAGAGCAACCACCATCTTCAGACGACTGCTCTACCTGCTTGGAGACCGTCCTGGCCAGGCTCGTTGTCTGATGACATTCCCTTCCAGAAAGATGGAAGGGTCACTGAATGTCTAGCTTCCCAGACATTTGTACGCACTTCTGCTCAAAGTGCTTAGAGTCTCCCAAGAGAGCTGAGGAAGGTTAATTGAGAGGGGCTTCATCTGCACAGCCATTGTTCATTTTTGGGTTCAGACCTCCTAGAATCTCTGTTTTAGTGTCACTCATGTTCCGGCCTGTAACCCCTCACCCATGCTAAGTAAGTCTAACAAACGTATTACTTACTGGAGTGAACTTTGGTGACCTGGAAAACTGATTTGTCATTGAGACCTCAATGTGAAGGAGAGGAGTAGGTATTGTTCACTCACTTAACCAGGAAGAAAATCCTCAGAACTTGGTTTTGTTAGAATGTTGTATGTTCATGTCTACATATGCTCAGTGCAGGAGAGACTGAAGTCTCACGTGATCACACATGCATTCAGTTTCCTGAGCCACCACTTGCTATCTACACGGTTGTGAGCAGGTGACGCCGTGTTTCTGAACATGGGAGAGAAGGCATGATGACCCTGTGACCAGGTACCATGAGAGTTACTAACATATACTACTTCTTTTTTTTTTTTTTAAGATTTATTTATTATATATATGTAAGTACACTGTCGCTATCTTCAGACACACCAGAAGAGGGCATCAGATCCCATTACAGATGGTTGTGAGCCACCATGTGGTTTCTGGGATTTAAACTCAGGACCTCTGAAAGAGCAGCCAGTGCTCTTAACCACTGAGCCGTCTCTCCAGCCCAACATACTTTTTCTAACCCCACAAAACCCTGCCCTGGGAGCTTTCCATCTGGGTTAAATAAATCAGGAAAGATGCTCAGCAATTATGTCAACTTATCCAAGGTTGTACAGCAAGAAAGTGGTTCTGTCACCTTCCATAGCCTCTGATTCCCATGAAATGACCCAATTATAATGATTACCTTACCATAGAAATTCAAATAGTGATGTTAGAATAGTTACCACAATGTCTTTAAGAACAATTACTGTAAATCAGTGCTAAATACATGGCACATACTGCACCTGGCAGACATTACTAATAGACCACTGGGTTCTTTCTCATTGTTCTACTGTAGTTCTCTATTGCTGTGACAAACACATGACCAGAAGCAACTTGGGGAGGAAAGGATTTAATGCATATGATGGTCCAATATGGAGGGAAGTCAGGGCAGGAGCCTGGAATCAGGAACTAGAGCAGAGGCCTTCGAAGAGGGGTGCTTTGAGAAAGCAGGCTGAATGAGCCAGGAGGAGCCACAGCCTTAAGTGCTCTTAACTGCTGAGTCATCTCCAGCCCTGTTTTGTTTTGTAATCTCAGGGGGAAGGATAAATGATGTAGCTTTTCTCTTTCCTCCTTCCATTGGGAGAAAGTAGGTGGTGGGGAGCATTGAAGGCTGAAGTCTGTGATAAAATAAAATAAAATAGAATAAAAAAAATAAAAAATAAAATAAAAAAAAAAAAGATGGGACTGTCCCAGCACTCAGGAGGCAAAGGAAGGTAGATTTCTGTGAGTTCAAGTCCAGCCTCGTTTACAAAGCAAGTCAGGACAGCTGGGGCTATTACACAGAGAAACCCTGTCTCAAAAAACTAAAAAAATAAATAAAATAAAATAAAATAATGGACTGGATGTCAGAAACTAGACAGTCAGAAACAGAATAACCATTAATGTCCTTACGTGGTGGCCCCCTGGCTTCAGAGGAATGACTGACATTTTCTCTGAAATGGCTGACATTTGTATGTTAGGGGGTTGGGATTTCGAACACTGGGCCATCCATCCCTTCCTTGACTGTGTGCCCTACAACACCCAAAGGTTGAGGCTACCCAGTGGCAGCTACCCAGCCTTCCGCTGTGGCTCTGAACAAGACTGAAAGCAGAAGGTGGTGGGTGTATGTCAAATGCCCAGACTAATCTATTTTTGTTGCTGAACGATCTTGTTTGTTTGTGGGTTTATTTGTTTGTCTTGTTAATGGCTCAGCTAATCTCAAACTCAGGGGTCCTCCAGCTTCAGCCTCCTTCCTGCTGAGACTATAGGTGTCACCTCACCCAGCTAAATGGAACCGCTCACTTACAGGTGACGCGAACCCTGATGCTTTCAATCCTGTGCATTGCACAGTTGTGCACCCAGCACTCTGATGGTGTCGCTTCAGCTCTAACAGGCCTCTCCACCTACCTTCCTTCATGCACTATGATCCACACGCTGCAGCCAGTGTCATCTCTTAAGACCCCAACTGACCTCTTTCCAAGCCTCTTGACCCTACATCCGGGCATCTGAGCATATCGTTACGGCTTGCAAGGTCTTTGTGACCCAGCTCTAGCTCACCCTACCTCATCTCTCTACTGTCCTCCACCTTGCCCTTCATTTCCAGTCTTAGGATCCGGAACCTAATACCTCCAACGTGGAAAGAGTGTGGCCCGCCACGGCAAAAAGCACTTTGCAATTATAGCTAAGCTAAAGCTCTTTAGAAAGAGATCACTTGTAGGTTATGGTAGAGAGGGGCTACATAGAACCCAGAGTATACCTACCAAAGGAAGAGTGGGAGATTAAACTACGCAGAATGAAGCACCGTGCCATACCATTGAGGCAGCGCTCAGACGACCGTTGGAATGACAGATGAAGGAAAGCTGGCAGCTATGAACAACTAAGAGAAACCAAAAAAAAAAAAAAAAAAAAAAAAAAAAAAAAAAAAAAAAAAAAAAAACGAAGCTTCCTATATGACGCCTCTAGAAGAAACAGCCCCTGCCAACACCTTGCTTCAGCTGAGATCTCTGGCCACTGGAAGAGTGAGATGGTCCATCTGTGTGGTTTTAAGTGACTGCCTTTGTAGAAATCTGTTCACACATGGCAGCTTGTCAAATGCAGGTGGGGCCGGCCGGCACACAACCTGTTGATCTTTCTCCTTACTTTGTCCTCTCCTTTCTTGGAGGTCCCCCTTATCCTCTGCCTACTTGGTCTCTGTCAGTTTGGGCTACTCTCCCATTACTTTCGACTAGATGGTGCAATAGACGTAGAAGCTAGGAGGTCTGGCACCAAGAAACCAGGATGATCAAGTTCTGACAAGGGTTTCCTCATCCCTTCCTATAAAGGCACTAATCTCATCCCAAAGGCTTCCCCGCCACCACCCAGTATGCCAAATCCCTGCTGCCACAGTGAAGTTTATAGTTTCAGCATGGAAATACTAAGGGAACACATCCAGTCCACTGAAATCTTAACCGCAGTATCCCCGGCTGCTTTCCTGGTTGCAAGCTCGGGGAGGACCCACTGCTCTGGGTTTCAACAACACGAGAGCTTCTCTGAATCACCGTAGCTACCATCAGTCCCAGGAAAATCAGGAGCTCAGCTACTGCAACTTCTCTTCCTCCTCAAGACTCGCTGGCCTCTACCTATTCGTCCCCCTTAAAACCACATCTAATTACTTAGTGTGTGTGCGCACAGGCAAGCACATGGAGGTCAGAGGATGACGTGTGAAATTCAGCTCTCTCTTTCTACTGGGTGGCCTCTGTGGACCACACTCAGGTCATGAGGCGTGACAGCCAGCGTGCTGACCGCTGAACCACCTCAGCAACCCCTCTATTGTTCTTCAGTGACACTAAGCTTTAGTGACCAATAAGGACCTTTTAACCGAAAGTCTTATAGCCAGATATATGCAGTAAAACGGCTGATAGACTTGAAATGGGACTCTAGACTGCCATTTACTTCTTGATACAGTGTCAAACTGAAGTTTTCCCTAGACCCATTTTTACATAAGTTTTGGGGACTTCAGCAACACAGCTTTCCTCTTAGACAAGACAGGTTGCCATCTTTCCTGAGTTCTATAACGATTCGGGAAGAACGGAGAAAAGAAAAACTTTCCAAGTAAATAACACACAAACAAAAGAAGTAGAAAATTTTTAAAAAAGTGCGCCAGAACAAAGCAATAAGGAATTATAAACTAGTTTTAATTACATCAACAGGAAGAATTTCAAATTATGTTGAGAGTTTCCGTTCTTAAAGTTTCATCCTGGTTAATACATTCTGAGTATAACTTAATATTCTATAGATAAAAGTATGTATGGTGGCCGGTGAGTGGAATCATCGTTCAGGTAGCAGTTAGGAGTGTTGCTACAATGACTTTACAGAAACAGAAACCCATATCTTTATTAGTAATGCGCCACACTTCTTAGAGTAAAAATCCACATAAGACAGGCTTATAAATATACATTTATATATAATCTCAAAATCAATCACAGTTGAACATTAGGTATACAACTTTTTATAAAACAAATATAACCCATCAGTGTCTATTTAAAGGCATAGTTTTAACAAAATAGTATTTTGTAGACAGTCTCAAAAAAACTGTATTAGTACTTGGAGTCAGACTGTTCCAGCATGTCGATGCCTCAGGGGGAATAAGGCATGTGGAGAAGCTGCATTCTCTCTTCCGGGGCTGAGGGCCCAGGGCATTCGATGAAGCAGCAAAGAGTCTAATGACCTGGGCGAGTGCCACACCCACTGAGCATTCAACAAACTGAGAGAATGATTACATTCCAGAAGAATCGGACTGAGTGGTTACTCTCACCTAATAGCAAATATTTGAGAGAAAACTGAAAATATTCCCCAGTCATTGGTGTATTCTTAAATAGAACACGCCCCCTCCCCCAGGCTAGATTTACATATGTTTTCCCATTGCCAGGCATATTTAAGCTCTTATTTCCCTAAACTACTATTTTCAGGAAAAGGAAATTATATGCAAGTCATCTGTTAAATAAAGACACAAGGAAATCCAACATGAAACTACTCAAGTTGCTCACTGAATAATGAAATAGAACGAGAGAACTAATGCAACTTAAAACATGTTTAGGCTGCCTCGTAACATGCCAGTTACTCATAGAGAAAAGTTAAATTAAGCAACAATGCATATATGCTCCTAATACTTTGTATAATGCTAAATATGTGAGTCAAGGCTTAATAAAAGATCTAGGGATCCTTTCTATAAACTAAATTACCAAAAATTCACAGGTAAGTATGCTTTTAACACGTAATGTTTTATCTCTGGGTTTTAAAGTATACAAGAGATCAGAAAAAGAACTAACCCTGACAATAACCTTTAGTGGTGTGCGTGTGTGTGTGTGTGTGTGTGTGTGTGTGTGTGTACACACATGCACTCACAGGGATACACTCAAGTGCATGTTTATGTATAAATACACTCCCATCTGTCACATATGTACAAAGTGTATATACATATAAACACACTGAAAATAGTCAACCTGTCTACTAAATATGCAGTTGTTTGTAGAGTACGGATGTACAATAGTTAACTACAGTCACCTCAGCACGTGACCTAGTATGCTGGCTCTCACGCATTGTTTTATTGTATGAGATGTAGGCGTCACATGTATAAAACACTCTGTGCCCTTAATGATATTTTTTTTTTAATTTCTACTTGGAAATACATTACTCTAAAGCATAGAAATGTTCGCCAAAAGAGTAGTTCAGCAGTGAGACGTGTTCATGACTGTCAAACCTCAGGCAAAACAAAGCTGCGGCCTACCCAGACGGGTTCTTCACTGTTTCCTCTTCCGTGCCAACTCTAGCAGACACATTATAGCATGAATGCACAAGGATGCTACGATGTTATTTGTTTATAGCAGAAAACCAACTATAAATCATTTTTAAATAAATTATTCCTCAACTTTAATAGTTTTACCACTAGCTAATAAGTTACTGCTGATAGGGTTTACAACTGACCAGATAAATAGTATGCCCATGACTAAAGCCACTGTGAAAAACCAGAGTCCACAAGCCCAGCCCAGTCTACTTCCTGTTTCTGTTCAGCCTGTAAACTAAAAACATTTTTTCTTTTACATTTTCCAATCGCTTTTTGAAACTTAACAGATCATTTTGGTACCTGCAAAGTGTATGAAGTTCGAATTCCAGTTGTTTTACTAGTGTGCGGCCATGCTTGTTTCTTTTGGAGCTGTCTGTGGCAGAGTAGAACAGCTGCGACACAAGTTCAAGGTTAAAATCTATACAACCTGGCCCTTTAGAAGAAGATACAAGTGATCCTGGGCTAGAACTGAAAACGCTGTTCAACTTCAGCGCTAATGCCACGTAAGATAAAATCCCGAATACAGACAGCACACTTGAATTGCAAGAAAGTATAACTCTGCTGGGATGGAAATCCATCCCTCAGGTGTCAAACCTTGTCATTTGTTTAAGGGCAAAAACCAACCCAAGGTAACTGAATGCAGCTTCCAAATGTTCTCTGAATGGGTGTTTGACTATAGTGGGACAACAAAAGCATATGGGGTTCCGTGTCGTAAGATAGACCAAGCCTTTAAGAAAGTCATGTTTAAAAATTAACTAATGCATTCTTCCAATCATGTCCAGTCTACACATTAGTTTGAGAAACATTAATGGTCCTAAAACAAACTGGGGTTGTAGTTCAGTATACAAGGCCTTGGGTATGTCCCCAGTGCTGAAAAGAAAGGGGGGGAGGGAGAGAGACAGGGGGGTACTAAAATGTTTTTAAGCAAAAAATAAAGTTAAATGTGGGGACTGGAGAGATGGCTCAGTGGTTAAGTGCACAGTCTGCTCTTCCAGAGGTCCTGAGTTCAATTCCCAGCAACCACATGGTGGCTCACAACTATCTAAACGGGATCTGATGTCCTTTTCTGACACGCAGGTGTACATGCACAGAGAGCACTCACATGCATAAAATAAACCTTAAATATAAAAAAGAAAAAGTTTTTTTAAAAAAAAGTTGTGTTCCTTTCCTCAAATACAGCTGTAAGAAGTCCTCTGCTTGCTGTAAAGTACTAGGAGACAGTTGAAGGCACACCATTGACTTGAGAATGGATAGCAGGTTCTATTTAGTGAAAGCTCGAAAGACTCTGCATGAGGTGGAGTCATATCCCCACCCTTGGCCCAGGCTGCTTCTTGCAAGATACGTGCATTAAACTAGTGTACATTTATCTGCCACTCATATTTCACTTGGGCATTTTTACCAAAAAGCACTGACAGGCGTCTCCCTCAGGACAGACATTATATTAGAAAGGAAAACCAACTGTCGGATCTGGTGGCGTAGGCTTGAGATAACAGCAGCCAGGAGTCGGGAGGCTGGGAGGAGGCCTGTGAGGCCCTGCTGGAAGAGAGGGAATGAGTGGAGGGGGTAAAGGTCTTTCTCTTACATTAGATAAGAATGAAAGGAGTTTGAGTTCACACGGCTTTAACTCCAACAGGTCTATCAGTGGCTAGCTCTCTGACGGGACGGTCAACTGTTGTGATACATCCCTAGTCTGTAAATTCTTGTTCCAGGACACATGATTTATTGTTGAAAATTCCAACTGATATCCACAGAAAGGTAAAACCAACACATTCACTAAGGATTCTGTCATGTATGTTTTTGGAAGACACGGTTTGATCACAAGGAAGGACATAAAAACATTAGCTAGTCAGGTAAAGTATATATAGAGATTCCTCTGGCTCCAAGAAACTCACGACATCGAGGCGGCTTGTAGCTTGGCCCATCAGTTTGATGTATACCTCCTAAGAGGTAGTGTCTGTCATAAGGGTGAGCATTGAGAAATAGCTCCTACGTGAGGGGTTAGCAGCCAAAGCCTGCAATTTCACTAAAGCTTGACCTGTGTGCTGAGGAAGCCCAGTGGGCTCCAGGAGCACTTGAGTACGTCCTAAAACTAGTCCAGAGGACTGGAGGAAGAGAGAGTTTAAGTTAGAGCCTTTTCCATGAGGTCATCATCCACAGGAAGGAAGACAGCACAGCTGAGAGAGGAGAGCAGGCTGGAAGAACTCCAGGCCCCTCAGACTTGGGACAAGTGGCAGTCCTGAAGCAGAGAAGACCGACGCTTAGTAGAGTAAGTTGCATGTTACTGTAGGGGCAAGGATAACTCTGAAAGTTCCTAGCAAAAAAATAGACAAAACTGGTCACCAAAGTCAAAAGACTCGGGGAAGCAGTTACTTGATTGGAAACGGATGTGGGAGGGAGACACCACTCGCTCTGCTCCTCCTGGCAACTGGAGTCTGTCTCTACTGGCTCTGCTAGCTATAGATCGACTGTTGTGCACATAGGCATATAAAAATATCGGGCTTCTTATTTACAACACAGGTGTCTCTGTACGCTCCCAACCTTCGCTTCTCAACCAGCGTCGCATGCTGAGAAGCTGGTGTACCCGCCATGCTTGAGCCAAAAGAAAGATCAGAGGGCTTGGTGAAAAGATAATTGTACTGAGGTGGGGCCTCCGACTAGAACCTTGAGTTTGAAATGTGGTGTGGGCAGGAAGTAGCAATACTTACTTTGTTTTGGCTCTAGCCCAGGTGAGTCCGAACACTTTCCCATGGGGCGACCTTCACCACCGACGTGAATCTCGGAGATGACCTTATTAACCATAACCTGCTATTGCTCGCCTATAAAGTGGGAGCCAGCTTGGAAGCAGTGGGAACGAATCAGAGAATTCTGGAATGCCATGATGGGACCGACCCAGCAGTGTAAGCGCCCGCCGAGGCTCTCCTCTCCGAAGGCTGCTAACTTAGGTATTTCCTCTAAAAGAGTATCTGGTTCATTTGACAAAAGGAAGCTTGGAATTGAACACTTTTCACATAAACTTTTGGGAAGTTTACCTTAGGGTCCCCTGCCCCATTTTTGCTCCTGGTGTCTACAGCCTTTAAAAATGCTGACCTATGGTTAAATTGCCTTGTTTCCATAAGATGACTTGTCTGTTGTAATGGATATTTAATCATACTCAGTGTGTGCTGATCTGAACACCATTGGCCGCCCACGAACACCTTAGCTGGTGGAATGCAGTAGCAGAAGAGAGCCAATTCTAACTACTAAGAATTCTCCTATTTTTATCATTAAAATAATTTTACATCTTCAGGAACATTCACGTTTTTAATCTTTCCTAGCAGGGATATAAAACTGTTTTCTCATAACTACACACTAATTGAGGATATATTTTAGATAAAGACAAACCACTGGCTTATCACTAGAATCTCCCCCACACTCCCCATCAACTGTGTGACAATCTAAAAGCATTTCTGCGCCACAGAAATGTTCTCAAGAGGCTGATGACACACCGCGACGTCCCGTAAAGTCCTCCACGACAACGTGCTAAGTAACCCTCTCGTGCAGTACGACTCAAAAGTAAAGACTGCTTTGAGGTACGCTTTCCACGTCTAGTTTCCTCTACCTTCCTGTATGTCATCTGATCACGTCAGCCAAGGCTGTGAGACATGTGGGTCAACAAAAGGCACCCTTTGTCTGGGTTTAAATCCCAATCGGTATGACAGCCCTCGCAGTTCTACGAAGCCAATGCCCAGACATTGTAAAGCTCAAATAGAAAACGTATCTGGAAGTGTTTGCAAATGTCTTAAGTACTTCCTGAAAGTAGGGTTGCCTTGACAACCCTGTCTGAGTAGGAGAGAAACTAAACTTGCTCTTTTTTTTTTTTTTTTTGCCCAAAAAATGTTGAAATCATGACTTGTTTTTAGATAATAAAAGCTAAAGTTATACAGGCGGAAAAACACATACTGAAGGTGCTTCAGTAGCCTGTGGCTTGCAGCGGAGGTTAAGGGGTTCCCATCAGCAGGTAGAAGGTCAGGGCAACAATGAGAAGCAGACAAAAAGGAGAGGAGAAGGTCTGGTAGGCAGCCGACGGCATGAAAATGTCTTCGTACTTGTAAATACTGACAACGCGCTCTGAGGCCGGCGGAGAGTCTATGTCATGACGAGTGATGGAGCCTTTAACACAGAAGTAGGGGAGGACCCATCAAAAGCAGCACGGTGTGGAAGGGTAGAAACATTAAATGCATATGCGGTGTTTAAAGGTCTGCATTCCGGTACAAAGCCATCATCAGAACCCTCTGCAGTTACACCTATGATGGAGAGCACAGAAATCTCTACACCCAAAGAAAGTTCTTATTGATCTGCAGCCACCCCAAGATCAGACAACTTACTGTTCCCTCTGTTCTGTGGTGGCCAGTTTTAATATTTACTTGCATGAACTGAATGGATTTCTACTTGTCTCTAATATATTCAAACATCTCAATTTCAAAAGAAAAAAGATGTATTTTTTGAAACATTTATTTTTTGAAACATTTTAAAAATATTTTTAAAAGATTTATTTTGTTTTTAACACAAACACTCTCTCTCTCTCTCTCTCTCTCTCTCTGTGTGTGTGTGTGTGTGTGTGTGTGTGTGTGTGTGTGTGTGCAGAGACCTGATATGGGCACTCAGAACTGAACCTGTGTTCTCTGCCATAGCAGTATGTGCTCCTAACCTGAATAATCTCTCCAGCCTTGGAGGGGGCAGGCTATATTTTTAATGCAAAACATTATTGATTCGGCATCCTCAAATCTTTAGAGCAGTAGTAAACCCAAGGCTTCAAACACGCTAAGCAAATGTTCTATCACTGAGTTACTTCCACAGCCCCAAATCTTGCAGATACAGATCAGCAACTCTGGACAGCACCATTCTCCCACATAAGTGGAAGCCATCTTTCATTGCCTGTGGGCTATCATGAGTGAGCCAGCCTTTGGCTAGGGAGGTGGCATCATAAGGAGGACTATTTATTCTGCGAGCATGAGGACAGGAGCCCCTAAGTTTGAATCCCCACCACGCATATAAAAAGCCAAGCGTGGCTATATGTATGCATAACCTGAGTATTGGGGAGCAAAGATATGTATCCAGAACCTGAGCATTGGGGGGATCAAAGACAGGTAAGAGTCTAAGAGTTCATGGGCCAGCAGGCCTGTGTAGCCAAAAAGGCCGACTTCCAGTTCCATAAGGGACTCTATCTCAAGAAGTAAGGTGAGCAGGGTACTTTAATCCTAGGATTTGGGAGGCAGGTGAACCATAGTGAGTGGGGAGTTCCATGTATAGAGACCCTGTCTCAAAGATAGATAGATAGATAGATAGATAGATAGATAGATAGATAGATAGATAGATAGATGGATGGATAGATAGGAAAGAAATAGGGGAATAGGCAGAACATAATAAAGGAAGACATTTGATACCTTACTCTAACCTCATCTATACACTCACATGACTGAATCACGGGGATGAGGGAGAGAGTAAAGAAGGGAAAAGAGGGGGGAGGGGAGGGACTTCCCTAACCAAACGAGATTGGCATGCCAGATGGCAGTGGTTTTTCAAGAAGAGCCGGGAAGAACGGTTTGGAAAGAATGAGTAATGTAACAAGTCCTTGGATGGGGCTTTTTTCCACCTGGTTACCAGTTGAAGAAGGAGATTCTGTGTGTACAATGCTTAAGGACTGATTGCACGGGTCAGCGGCACGGAGAACGCCTCCCATCTGAGGGTTTAATCCTCAGCACCAAAGAAGTAAACTGATGGAAGAGAAATCGTAAGAAGCTAAGTTTTTCAAGCTATCTGCTATGCTGCACATCTGTGGTTGCAGATTCCAGCAAGATTAAGGCAAGAGAACTGCTTGAACCAAGAGTTCTTTTTCTTTTTCTTTTTATGTTTTTTTGAGACAAGGTTTTTCTGTGTAGCTCTGGCTAGCCTGGATTTCAGATCTGCCTCCCTCTGCCTTCCTGATCCTGGGATTAAAGGCATGTGCCACCATGCCCAGCAAGATTTTTGTTTTCTTTCTTTCTTATTTATGTATTTATGTATTTATATGAGTACACTGTAGTTGTGTTCAGATGCACCAGGAGAGAGCAACAGATCCCATTACAGATGGTTGTGAGCCACCATGTGGTTGCTGGGATTTGAACTCAGGACCTCTGGAAGAGCAGTCAGTGCTCTTAAACCGCTGAGCCATCTCTCCAGTCCGATTTTTGTTTTCTTTATGTAGCAGATGTGCAGCTTGATCTTCATGTGGGACCTCTAACAACTGGAGCAGAGGCTGTCTCTTACTCTGTTGCCTGCCTTTGAACCCCTTTTGGATTGGTCTGCTTTGCCTAGTTAGGCTCAATAGGGAAGATGAGCCTAGTCCTACTGCACCTTGATTTGCCAAGGTGGGTTGATATCCATGGGAGGCCTCCCCTTCTCTGAGAAGAAAAGGAGAGGGGATTGAGGGAGGGGAGGAGGGGGGGAAAGACCTGGGAGAAGAAGAGAGAGGTGAAACTCCAATCAGGATATAAAATAAATAAATTAATTAAAGTTTAAAAAAAGAAATGCTAAAAAATTCTTGTTGAGGCAAAGTTGATTAGTCATGTCTGACTTCCTGAAAAAAAAAAAACATATTAAGCCTGGGTTAGGGAAACTGAGACATGAGAGTTCGATGGAAAGGCTACCCTGGGATTAGAGTTTAATTAAGGTTTTTGGAATGTTTGGACCCAGGTCTAGTCCATAAACATGCTAGGCAAACACCTACCACTGAGCTATATAACTCCAGCTTGCCAACTTTCTTTTAGTTTTGCTTTTATTTTGAGATAGGGTCTCAATAAACTTGTCAGGCTGGTCTTGAACTCACCGGTAGCCCAAACAAGCTTTGAACTTTGTGATCCTTCTGCCTCAGCCTCCAGAGCAGCTGAATGTATAGGTCTGTACCACCAGTCTGATCTGCACCAAGTAGGGTTTTTACAGTCCTTTCTCTGGGAGTTCTGCCAGACACAGTGGTACTGAGCATCCACTCCAGCTTCCTCCTACACAAATTCTCCCAACTGGCAGGGAGGTCCCTCCCCACAGGGTCCACTTACCTTATGCCTAAGGACAGTCCCCAATGGCCCTTGACTGGCCTCTTAGGCTATGCCATGAACCTCCAGTTCATGGCTTTCTCTAGGGAAAGAGAATTTCTATTCCTTCAAGATTTAGCCCAAAGTTTATGCCTCTGTGAGACAGGAAAAGAACTGACAGATGTTAAAACTCTCAGGAAACAAGGAGGCAGCGGCCATGTGGGTGGGGATAGGTCTGTTTTGTCTGGAAACAGTGAGAAAAGAACCCGGAGAGAGCTTATCAAGCAAACCCAGACGAACATGGATCCCTCCAAATCTCGGATGCCAGACTCTAAGAGGACGACCTTCTGAACATATGAGTCCCCGTTATCCAAGGTTTCTTTCTGCTTTCAATGACTGCTTTTCAACTGCAGCTCAAAAATGTAGTTTGAGACAGCAAGATATTTTTAAATTTATTTATTTTCATTTTATGTGCCTCGATGTTCTGCCTGCATGCATGTCTGTGTGAAGGTGTCAGATCTTAGAGTTACAGACAGTCTCGAGCTGTCCTGTGGGTGCTGGGATTTGAACCTGGCCTCTGGAAGAGCAGTCAGTGCCCTTAAGCACCAAGCCGTCTCTCTGGCCTACTAAGATATTTTTTTTTTTTTTTGGTTCTTTTTTTCGGAGCTGGGGACCGAACCCAGGGCCTTGCGCTTCCTAGCTAAGATATTTTTAAAAAGAGAAAAAGATGGCATTTTATACGACTAACTACAGTGTACTCTTATTTATGATTGCTTTATTAGTAGTATCACCATAAAACTCACACTGAATTCTAATTTATGCGTTACCTATAGGGACGAATGTACACACTGGAAGTCTCAGTAAAATCTCCCACAGATGGACTGGGACTCCTGTGCAGCATTTTTCAATTTGCTAAAGCAATTCCCCATGCTTATCTTCACCCACTAGCTAATAACTGTGTGAGGCAGGTATTATCATTACCCCCACTTTAGGTATAAGGAAATGAAGTTCAGATTTAGATTAACAGGCTACACAGCTACCATGGGGCAGACGGGTACTAAAAACTCAGAATTTCAGATAGCAATCTTACTGTTTGAAATGAATTCATCTCTCCAAGCTAAAATATCATTTATTTCCCAGGACACTAACAGGGCTTGAAGGTACCATTGCAGACCCAGTGGGGTGACTCTGGGAAAGCAGCAGATGAATGGAAAGGTACTACCAATGTAGAGGCATCCAGTGCTTTTACCCAGTGGCAATGGGTGGGAAGGGGAGAAGGCCAAGGGGAGATTATGTACTTTCTAAATCAATGGAAAGAAATGGGGGGTGGGGTGGGGAGATCAGATAAAGCTGCTGAACTCACAGATGACAGATGTCGTCTGGGTGTGGTGCCATACACTACGGATTGCTCTAGCCTGAGCAACAGAGTAGGTGGTTGGCTCAAAGAAAGGGCAAAAACAAAGAAGTGCAGGCCGACAGGAACTGGATGTAGATCTCTCCTGAGAGACACAGTCAGAATACAACAAATACATAGGCGAATGCCATCATTAAACCACTGAACTGAGAACAGGACCCCAGTTCAGAGAAAGGACTGAAAGAGCTTGAAGGGGCTCGAGACCCCATATGTACAACAATGCCAACCAACCACAGCTTCCAGGGACTAAGCCACTACCCAAAGACTATTCATGGACTGACCCTGGGCTCCAACCTCATAGGTAGCAATGAATAGCCTAGTAAGAGCACCAGTGGAAGGGGAAGCCCTTGGTCCTGCCAATACTGAACCCCCAGTGAACGGAATTGTTGGGGGAAGGATGGGGAGGGGAACACCTATCTAGAAGGGGGGGGGGGAGGGGTTAGGGGGATGTTGGCCCGGAAACCAGGAAAGGGAATAACAATTGAAATGTAAATAAGAAATACCCAAGTTAATAAAGATGATGAAGAAGAAGAAGACCCTTTATCCAAAAAAAAAGAAAAGAAAAAAAGAAAGAAAGAAAAGAAAAAAAAGGAAAAAAAGAAAAGACAAGGAAGCATTCACTACTCTTGGTCAGGCCACTAGGTGGAAGGCCACTGGGTTGCCCAGGTAGCAGGCTCATAAGATGACTTGATTTAGGCAACTTCTGAAAGGTTTCTTATGATGCCCTTGGGCCTTTGATGGGAAACGACCAGAGAGCTTTGGCAGAGGAAGTGACATCATCCACAGCCCAGCAGCATCATCATCATCGGGGAACTTGATAGGGATACAGAGCCTCAGCCCTGACCTCTAACCTGCAGAAGCCTTGACTTACCAATATAGCTGGGGGAATTGTCATCCACCTTAACATCTGAGGATTGATGGGCTAAAATATAAATATATCGTGTTTTGATTGATTTGGGACCATAGGAATTAATGCGCGCTGTCAAGCTCTAGAGAAATCTCTAGAAACTCTTTTCTTTTTAGTATTTTCTTATTAAAAGGATGGTGGTTAAGAGTTCACTGACTTTCCAGTCCGAAAGACCCGGAATTGGGTTCTATTTCTACCATTGACTGGTTGTCTACCACAGGTGAGTTTCTTATACTCTAATATGAGGGCAATGATATCCAGACTTCTGCAGGCTGGGGTGAGGAGCGAATAGAAATATTTGCACTCCACAGCAGATGTATGACTGCTTCATGAAGTGCTTGCCCATCCCATGCTGTGTCACATGCTGTGTCACATGCTGTGACACATGTGACTATGTGACACATGGGACTATGCCTGTGCGCACTCTGTCAGGTGACCCTTTGCATTGTAAGTTCCTCAGAACCTTCCAAAGGGAGTATCCGCATTCTCTTCTCCTTACAGAAACTCGATGTGGTTGTGACTCTCCCGCATACACAGTGGGACTCCACGTAACCGTGAACGAAAGCACGGTGGGGAGGTGGGGACTGGTGTTCAAAACAGAGGCTGAAATGTAGGCTTACCCTGAATGGCCGGACCCCAGGCAAACAGGTAGTACCAACTCAAGTGCAGATCCACAATTGTTTCATCCCTGGGAACATTCACAGGGCGCTTAAACCTACAGGTGACACGGTTGTTCTCAAAAACTCCTTCTTCGTCTCGGGCAGGATTTCTCTGAACCTCCTTTGCCCACTGCCCCACGTTATAGAAGTGCTGTATTCGGACTCTGCCATTGTCATCATGGACGCAGGCCATGACATCATCACCACCCTAGCAGAGAAAAACGTCGAGGAGAGGAAAGGCAAAGGTTTGTCTTCTGCAAATGTCTCACTCAGAAACACATATCCCATAACCTCTGTAATTAGAAATTTCTCGCTACCAATCAGAATGACCCGAGTTCCATTCCTTGTATCCACCTGGTAGAAAGAGAGAACCAACTCCTGCAAGCTGTCCTCTGAGCTCCACAAGCGCAGCACAGCATGCCTCCCACATAAACAACTAAACACACGAATTTTAAAAATCCTTTTCAGGGGCTGGAGAGACGGCTTAGTGGTTAAGAACACTGACTGCTCTTCCAGAGGTCCTGAGTTCAATTCCCAGCAACCACATGGTGGCTCACAACCATCTGTAATGGGATCTGATGCCCTCTTCTGGTGTGTCTGAAGACAGCTACAGTATATTCATAGAAAATAAATAAATAAATCTTTTTTTAAAAAATCCTTTTTAAAAAGTCTTAAACAAGGGGCTGGAGATTTAGCTCAGTGGTAGAGCGTTACCTAGGAAGCGCAAGGCCCTGGGTTCGGTCCCCAGCTCCGAAAAAAAGAATCAAAAAAAAAAAAAAAGTCTTAAACAACTGAGCAAAGTCAGCATCATGGGGTATGTCCCATGAATTCCCGCATGAAACCACATGAAGTAACCTGACTAGCATGGCTAGGCAAATCCCCCTTGAAGCTCATTCTAACAAAACAAAATAAAACTTCAGCTAAGGCAGGGCAGTGGTGTTGCATGCCTTTAATTCCAGGACTCGGGAGGCAGAGGCAGGTGGATCTCTGTGTTTGAGGCCAGCCTGGTCTCCAGAATGAATTCCACAGCAGCCAAGGTTACACAGAGAACGCCTCTCTCTCTCAAAAAAAAAAAAAAAAACAAACCAAGCCAAACAAACACTTCAGTCATGAAAAACTTCCCAAAGCAATTAATTAATCCATCCATTCGTTTAAAAGGCCCAGAAGCTATTACAAAGTGAAGAAGAGTAAAGTCACGTGACCATTAAATGATGCAATGGCATTCCTAGGCAGAATTGTGTTGACCATTGACATTGACATTTAGAAATAATATAGCTGACAGTACTATCCTATGGATCTCAAACTGTCTGAATTTGATAGGAAAACCCTAGAATGAAGGACAAGGTCCTCGATTTTAGAAGACCCCTCTTAAATATTTAACGTTTAAAGGATCATGACCTCGGTGATGTAGCATTGACGTTTCCAGAAAATGTTAGCCATACATAGTAGCAGCAGAGGCAGTAGAGAACAACACATGGACAGCAAAATGTTCTTTGTGTTTCTAAGTTCTGGAATAGGGAACCGCAATGACTTCACGGTAGAGATTGTGGTTGACGCCACTGAAATAAACACGGGGAAACAGCCAGAAATGATACATTCTAGGTGCACACTATCATAACAGAACAGCTACAGATGATGCGTCTGGTACAAGATACAGAGATAGAGAGACGAGGGAGGAAGGCTTGAGGAACTATCTACGTGGTCTATCTGGGGTTTGACTTTTCTTTTGGAACAATTTTAAAAAGCGTTAGAGATGAGCCGGTTGCACCACTGTGTGGAGGATATGGATGCTGGGGGAGGCGGTGAGGCATATCACTTAGATAGGACCCCAAAGATGCTCTTTTTTTTCTTTTTTTTCTTTTTTTTTTTTTCAGAGCTGGGGACTGAACCCAGGGCCTTGCGTTTGCTAAGCAAGCGCTCTACCACTGAGCTAAATCCCCAACCCCCCAAAGATGCTCTTAAAAAAGAAATTAATTTGAAAACCGTGCCATAAAAATTCAAGGTTATTAAAAAGGGAATGCATATCGCTCTTGCTCTGCAAAGTCAGGCTTTTGTTTTTTAATTTAACGCATGCTTCAGTGGAGAGAGGAGAGAGGAAAGGAAGGGCCTCTACCGTCATAGATATTACAGTGCCACTGTGAAGGCTCCCCAGATAACCTGTTATCTGAGCCCTCAAATCAGCCCTCCTTACCTTCCCTCCTTCCTGCTATCCCTCCCTCCCTTCCTTATTTTCAGACAGGATCTCACTGTGTATTCTCTGCTAGTCCTGAATTCCTGTTCTTCTTCTTATCCTTCTCTCTCCTTTATTGGGGTATCCCTTTATCGGGGTGATTCACAGGATGGGGGCTGGGCTCTGCCTACAACACCCCTCACCATAGCACCCACCCCCAGGCCCTGGCCACCAGAATGGCAGAATGATCTTAAGAGCAGCTTCATCTTTGGCCCCCGGTTGCCCCACACCACACACACACACACACACACACACACACACACATCCACCACCACCATCACCTCCAACACAACAACAACAATAACAAAGCAGAGAAAGAGAAGCCCAGGGCCTCCTGGGCCGTCACTCCATAACCTGAGGTGCTAACAGAGGACTTCAGGTTTGGCTCCCCAAGGAGTTCATGGAAAAATAGTCCTTCCTGTGCAGTGAGGGCAGCTCATATGTCAGGGGTGCTGGTTCCACTGGCTTAGTTTCAGAGGCTTAATCTAGTACCATCATAAAACAAGTATGTGTGTGTGTGTGTGTATTATGTCTTGTGCATGCAGATAACCATGAAGACCAGGAGGGCCATCAGATCTCCTGGTGATCAAGTTAAAGGAGGTTATCAACCTCCCAACATGGGTCCTGGGAACCAAATTCAGGTCCTCTGGAAGGGTAGCAAGCACTCTGAACCACTGAGCAATCTCCTCTTCCCCAAGTGATGCTTTCAAAACACTGCAGAACTAAGCCCTCCTTACTATGGCCATTGTGGTGCCTTGGTCTGCATCTCCCAAAGGCCTTTGTGGTTAAAAAAAATGGCTGCTCCCTGGCAGAACCTAATAGAAGCAAGTTAGATACTTGGTGGTTGCCCCTGGAAGCGGATATTGGGTTTCTGATTCTTCCTCTCTTCCCGCCTTCTCTCTCTGAGCTCCATCCTCTACCCTTGAAGTCTTTTTAAAAACGAGGTAATAGTGATGGGAAGCTGATCAACACAGTGGGCAAATCTAAGTTTTACCCAAGTTCTGGCAAACTAATGAAACATTAAGAGGGTAGCCAGTGTAGCCAGCTCATCTGATCGCAACCTGGGGCTTGACATTGGCATCTACAGTAGAACACTCTTGAACTAAACGCTCACTTTATGGCATCTGACACTCTCTCCATATAGACTGGATCAGAATGGCTTGAGGTAGAGGACAGCCCAGCTGACGTCCATCGGAGATTTGCCTGATCCGTGAGGGCATCTGCACATGTGTGTGTGTGTGTGTGTGTGTGTGTGTGTGTGTGTGTGTGTGTGTGTGTACACAGTGAGGTAGAGAGGAGAAAAATAGCAGATATCTGGCCACATATGCTATGAAGAGCTGCCTAGGAAGCTGCCCCTTCCTCCCGGACTGACTAACACACACACACAGGAAATCAAACCCAACCCATGGACTACAGCCAAGCCCAGACGAGCCCACCGACTAATGCTCACACATGGGAGCAAGAGACACAACAGTTGGCACAAGATGTGTAGTTTACAGCACAATGTGGACAGAGCTGGTCACCACATGTAGCACCAGATGGAGGCCCTATATTCTAATAACCAATCTTTCTACTAAAGCTTGCTAGAATTTAAAAAAAAAAAGAGATTTACTTATTTATGGGTGTTGGTGCATGAGTTTATATGAACTGTGCACATCTTGAGCCTGAGCCCACAGAGGGCAGAGGGCAGCAGAATCCTTAGAACTGGAGTTACAGGCAGTTGGGGGCCATCTGATGTGGGTGCTGGAAACCAAACCCTGGTCCTCTTCAAGAGCAATATGTGGGCTTACCAGCCGAGCCGTCTCTCCAGCCTCTGATGTTGTTTGTTTGGTTGTTATTATTGTTGTTTTTTTTTTTCAGGGCTCCCCCCATCTCTGCCTCCCGAGTGCTGGGATTAAAGACATGTGACACTACCGGGCCCGAGCCTCTGAATGTTTTAAACTTGCAATTAGAGAGCTGTGACTAATACAATGCTTCTGCTTCTTTGTTTAACACGTTTGCTTCTGAAATCTAAAGAAAAAGGAAGCAAGGAGGGAAAGCAGCTTCCTTCAAGATGTATACCTTACGGGGTTGGGGATTTAGCTCAGTGGTAGAGCGCTTGCCTAGCAAGCACAAGGCCCTGGGTTCGGTCCCCAGCTCTGAAAAAAAGAAAATAAAATGTACACCTTACCATCTTTTTGTCTGAAGAGAATCCAACGGCAACCCAACCATCTGTGTCTGCACTCAGCTCAAACTCCACATCGGCGCCTATCATCCGGTAGCTGAGGAAGTAGTCGCAGGTTTCTGCATTACAGCCTGGCTTTCCATACCTGGAGGATTTGCCAAAGGAGACGTCATTAGTTCTACCTGATTCAAACACAAAAGGAGAACATCCAGAGTGCAACCCAAGGGCCCTTGCTAGGCAAGCGCAAGGCCCTGGGTTCGGTCCTCAGCTCCGAAAAAAAAGAAAAAAAATGTTCATTGACTATTTTTCCCTATAACCTTTCACAGTTAAGATACCTCAGGCTTAGAAATAAAGGCAGAAGTCCTGAAATCCCCAGCATCTGTGTGATGCTAAGTGGTGTGATTTTCCTGAAAGAATTTCTCTGCAGCGATGGTGCACGAGGTGCCTCTGACTGTACCGTGGGGGGCTTTTGAGTTGAGCATGTCTTTATTACCAACAAGGAATGATGGCCCAACTTCTGCAACTTAATCTTTTGGTCTGCTGCAAAAGCCACACTTGTACAATTCATATGTGACATCAGCTAGTATCTGATGCACACAAATACATGATTTACTTATAAAATTGACTTGCCGTTAACATAGTCATAGTCAGACGCTAAACATAGCAGTGTGAGGTCGTTCTTTAGATGGTGAGATTATATACACATGCATCTTTTTGAAGGGTACCACTAAGGAGAAAACAGAAATTTCCAATTTCTTACAGAGGAGCAAGTGAGACAGCACCATAGATAAGAACACCCATCACCAAGCATGGTGACCCCAGTTTGCTCCCTGAAACTTACATGCTAGAAAAAGAGCAGACTGCAGCAAGTTGTCTTCTGATCTCCACATGAGTCCCACAAGATAAGTGCACACACTTACATGTGCATATGTGCATATGCACATACATTTAGGCATGAATAATCAATCAATCAATCAATCAATCAATCAATCAATGTTTGTAGCAAAAATCCTTATAAATGACTTCTGGATCCCTTACCAGTGGGGACCAGTAATTGAAAACACCTAGTTAAGGGACACTGTGTTCCATCATTGTCAGAATGGTACACACTGTGGATGCATCTCATTGGTAAATCACATGTTTGTAATGCACATGACCCTAAGCATAAAAGAGAGAACAGGAAAGAAAAGGGAGGGAGAGGGGAAGGAAAGGGAGAGGAGTGGGGAAAGGATGGGTGGGGGAGGGGAGGGGGAGGGAGGGAAAGGGAAGGAAGGAAAGGGGAGGCGAAGAGGAAAAAGGGAACTGTATCAATGGGTGACAGGATAAAAGCATAGAGGGCAGATGTCTGCAAGAACAGGACCCAGGGTGCTAAAGTGTGAATGAGGAAAGAGAGAAGATCATGCTCATGTGTTAGCAGGGATTCCCCAAGTAACAGGAGAAAGGCACATGGACCAGGCCACCAGGAGCTGGGGTGAAACCTAACAAGTGAGGGAGGTAAGAAGAGCAGAGAACAGTGTGAAGGCCAGGCCACACTGAGCCAGCAGGCCATCAAAATTCCTTCTCAGTCATCACCACCAGATCACATATCATCTTGCTGGATGATAACAGTATTGCAACATTTCCACAAGTCTTCAAAGAAGCCTTGTAAGTCAATTAAGCTCAAGACCCCTGGAGTCAATGCTTGGTTCCTTAAACCTTGAGCCTGAGCAACCAACAAGATTAGCCCTTTAGTGCCATCTTCATCAAAACCTCTATTTGAGGCGTTTCTACACTACTGCTTCCTACCGAGCCAATTCACATGCATTCATTTTTATTTTCCCCATGACCGTCTCCATCTCTCTCTCCCCTCCACCTGTCTTCCTTTCTTTGATACAGGGTCTTTTCACTAAGCATCCCAGGTTAGCCTCAAACCTTTCAGCCTTTTGCCTCAGCCACCTGAGGATAGCCCTGGGATCCACCCTCAGCACTGCAGGAACCAGGTGTACGCCTGTCATCTCAGAACATGGGAGGGGAAAGCAGGATTCAAAATTTAAGGTTAACCTTGTTTGCATAACAAATTTAGGGCAGGTCTGGGCCATAGGAGAACCTGCCTGTCAAAACCTCAATTGAGAAAATGCCTCCATCAGTTTATCTATAGGTAAGTCAGTACGGCATTTTCTTCATTAACTGTTGATGGGAGAGGATCCAGCTCACTTTGGGTGATATCAGCCCTGGTCAGGTATTCTAGGTATAAAAGCATGTTGAATAAGCAAGAACTCCTCTATGGCCTCTGCTTCAGTTCCTGCCTCCACATTCCTGCCTTGCTTGACTTCATGCTGTGGCTTCTCTCAGAGGTGGGCGGTGAGATAATCCTTCTTAGTTATGTCCTTATCACAGCCACAGAAAGTGACTAAACACTGTCTTCAAAAAAGAGCATGCCCAAACTGAACTCTGACCAAGCATGGCAGTGGACGCTTACAATGCCAGTATCACGGAGAATCGGTGAGATTACCCAGAATTCAAGGACAGCAAGGCCTGTCGCAACAAAGCAAACCCCTGAGCACTGGATTTTCTTATTTGAGCTTTCTAGAACCTTGATGAAGTTAGAAAGGGGGGGACAGACACATGAGCCCACAGAGCGATGCATGTAAGTTTGAATCCTACCTGGAGACATTCAGTACATTTCTGAGCCTCAGTGGTCAGGCTCCCACCCCTACCTACCTGAAGCATCCCTTAGTCCTTCCGCAGTCTTCCACCTTGATTTTGGCAAATGGGTCCACAGGAGGAGCAGTGGGAAAAGGGTATCCTGGGCAGTGAAGACAGATGGTGTCAGAGAAACCCAGTCACAATCCTTACGAAGAGAATCCTGAAGAATGCACTGCCTATTTTTACCATCGCTGCTAGCGATGGTTAGGGATTTGACAGGGGTCTCTGATGAAGTCAGACTGTCCCCTGCATGAGGGCATCCATGCCTTTGGACTTCATCTCAGGTGGGCGCTGGCCATGAGTGTGTTCCTATTTCATTTTCCGGCAAGCAGCCAGGGACTCTGAGTAGAAACCTCATTCTACAGAGCCCCTGGCTTAGGAGTTAGAAAGCCTCAACTTTTCAACAGTGCACACACTCAGGAAGAAAGACAGATGGCAAAGGCCCAGCTTTTAACCTGGTAGTCGGGCGATTCCACACGTATGTGAAATGGATATTACAATTTCACCTCTCGGGACCACCGCTTACCCATTTGCTAAGCCCTTCCGATACACAGTGGCTAGCATTGTCTCTCTGAGATGGCTCAGACCCCAATGCATTTAAGCGATGCTGGAGAGTAAGGTCACAGAGGCCTCCAGGTTCCAAGGGAAGTCATTTCCCCCTGGGGTGTTCACGCCACGTGTGCCTCATGCTGTATCCTCTGCCCAGCGTGAGGTTTGGCACTGGACACTGAGTGAACGATCGATGGTGAAATGCAGGGTTCCACAGAGAGGCCTAGGCAGTGGGAAACATGCCCTTTGATTTGCAGTACTTCTCTTCAGTGAAGTGTTATTTGGTTGTTAGCTTTAGACTTCTCACAAAGGTCTCCAGGACATGCTTTCCTGGCACAACTTTGTCTGATTCTAATGCCCCAGAGTTTGAGCACTGGGTCAAACAACACCTTGAGTAACTGGCTCCAATGCTTTCATTCTAGGTTTACCCTATTTTGTACTGAAACCTACTTTATTTTCACTACCACTGACCACATCCTGTCTTAAACAGGCTTTTATTTTTCTCTTTGTATTTATTGAGCAGCTTTTCAATGTTACACATCAAACTAAGCATCTTCGTTTATGCCCTTACTCTATTTGTCACTGAAGAGACGTAAGTTTTTTCCTCCAGAGTATTCACCCGGGAGTGGAATGGCTACTTCCCTATCTGTCATTAAGACACTGGAGGTGACAGTTTCTTCCAAGTTCTGCATCTTCTTCATTTGATCTGCCTCTGCCTCTGTCTCTGTCACTGTCTCTGTCTCTCTCTGTCTCTGTCTCTGTCTCTCTGTCTCTGCCTCTCTCTCTGCCTCTCTCTGTCTCTGTCTCTCTCTGACTCTGTCTCTCTGCCTCTACCTCTCTCTCTGCCTCTCTCTCTGTCTCTATCTCTCTGTCTCTCTCTGTCTCTGTCTCTCTGTCTCTGTCTCTGTCTCTCTGTCTCTGCCTCTCTCTCTGCATCTCTCTGTCTCTGTCTCTCTGTCTCTGTCTCTCTCTGACTCTGTCTCTCTGTCTCTGCCTCTCTCTCTGCCTCTCTGTCTCTGTCTCTCTCTGACTCTGTCTCTCTGTCTCTGCCTCTCTCTCTGCCTCTCTCTCTGTCTCTGTCTCTCTCTGACTCTGTCTCTCTGTCTCTGCCTCTCTCTCGGCCTCTCTCTCTGTCTCTATCTCTCTGTCTCTCTCTGTCTCTGTCTCTCTGTCTCTGTCTCTCTGTCTCTGCCTCTCTCTCTGCCTCTCTCTCTGTCTCTATCTCTCTGCCTCTCTCTGTCTCTGTCTCTCTCTGACTCTGTCTCTCTGTCTCTGCCTCTCTCTCTGCCTCTCTGTCTCTGTCTCTCTCTGACTCTGTCTCTCTGTCTCTGCCTCTCTCTCTGCCTCTCTCTCTGTCTCTGTCTCTCTCTGACTCTGTCTCTCTGTCTCTGCCTCTCTCTCGGCCTCTCTCTCTGTCTCTATCTCTCTGTCTCTCTCTGTCTCTGTCTCTCTGTCTCTGTCTCTGTCTCTCTGTCTCTGCCTCTCTCTCTGCCTCTCTCTCTGTCTCTATCTCTCTGCCTCTCTCTGTCTCTGTCTCTCTCTGACTCTGTCTCTCTGTCTCTGTCTCTCTCTGACTCTGTCTCTCTGTCTCTGTCTCTCTCTGTCTCTGTCTCTCTGACTCTGTCTCTCTGACTCTGTCTCTCTCTGTCTCTGTCTCTCTGTCTCTGTCTCTGCCTCTCTCTCTGCCTCTCTCTGTCTCTATCTCTCTGCCTCTCTCTGTCTCTGTCTCTCTGTCTCTGTCTCTGTCTGTCTCTGACTCTGTCTCTCTGTCTCTGTCTCTGTCTCTCTCTGTCTCTGTCTCTCTGCCTCTCTCTCTCTTTGTGTGTGTGTGTGTGTGTGTGTGTGTGTGTGTGTGTGTGAGATGAAACTCAGAACCTCACAAAAGCTTGAAAAAACTCTGTCACTGAGCATCCCCCATCAGACTCCCTCTTCCACTTTCAATCACAGAATCCTTAGTAATTCCCAGCATCTCAGGTGAATATCGTCTTATTCTAGATTGCCAGTCCAATAAATACCAGCTGTCATTATCATCCGTGGGCACTAAAATGTTACAAACTTAACTAAGAACTAACAACCATTGAGTAGCAGTGTCTTTTTAAGAAAGATGGGTTTCTGAACGCCAAATAAGAGCAAGTTTTGGAACATAGCTTAGGCACATGTTCTGAACTAGTGTATTGGGTTGGCAAATGCCTTCGCTAACGTTGGTTTTCTGGTATATTGTGTGTTCTAAAACAAAACCAAAGAAGAACGTGTATTCTGTGAGCCGTGCTCGCACATCATTTAAAAACTTTTTCACCCAATGCTATGGATTGAACGGACAGGTTTAGAATATACTTTATCACTGTGCTAGAACACTAGACACTAGTCTTTTGTTTGTTTGTTTGCTTATTGCTTTGTAAGCTTGGCTCCTGGTTTCTAGAAAAGACGCTCTAGAGCAACACCTGCTTCACCTGGAGGTTGCAACCCCTTCGGAGGTTGAACAACCCTTTCCCAGGAGTCACCAAAGACCATCAGAACATACAGATATTTATATCACAATTTATACAGTGGCAAAATTACAGTTATGAAGTAGCGGTGAAAATAATTTTACGATTGGGAGTCACCACAACACAAGGAACCATATTAAAAGGTTGCAGCATTAGGAAGGTTGAGAACCACTGCTCTAGAGTCTTGGAATTACAGTAGTGGATGTGTCTTTTCTCATCATGAGCCCCTTAGAGAACGCCTGAGTTTGTGCTAAGAGATAGGATGTGTATAAATACATTTGCTTTAATGTCCTCCAAGGGGGCTGGAGAGGTGGCTCAATGGTTAAGAGCACTGACTGCTCTTCCAGAGGACCTGAGTTCAATTCCTAGCAACCACATGGTGGCTCACAGCTATCTGTAATGGGATCTGATGCCCTTTTCTGGTTTGTCAGAAGACAGCAACAGTGTACGCATATACATAAAATAAATAAATCTTTAAATGTCCTCCAAGATTGGGACATGCAAATTGCCTCCTGCTGTGGGTTGAGTTGGAATGTCCCCATAGGTTCTTTAGGTTTTTGGGTTTTTTTTTTTTGTCTGTCTGTCTGTCTGTCTGTCTGTCTGTCTGTCTGTCTGTTTTGAAACACTTGGTCCCTGTTGGTGATACTATTTAAGGAGGCTATGGAACCTTTCAGGAAGCGAGGCTTGGCTGGCAGAAGGAGGTTACCAGGAGCAGGCCTCTGAAGAATCACATTTGGGTCCACTGTGCTATGAGCAGCCTCTGCCACTCACTTCTGATGCCATGAGCTGAACTGTCTGACCCTGTCTATTCTATCACGATAGGTTGAAACCATGAAGCTAATGAATCTTCCCACCCTTAAGCTGTTTCTAGTAGATCACAGAAAAGTAAATGACACATCTCTGCCTGCTTGTTTTCTCCAATTGGGAAAACATAAATGTCTTTACCCATGTTTCGTGGGGGTGGAGGGGGCGGTTATCTAGATTTTCATTTTGTAACCCAGGAGAAACATGGCAGACTGCCCCTCTAACGACGCCAAGCTCGAGCAGATTACTATTCTGAACAACACTGGCTTACAGTCCCCTGGGTGCTGTATGATTGACTGCCCCAGTTTCTCCACATCCAAACTCCACACGATCTCATTATTATTTTAATTTGGATTTCCCTAAGCACTGACAGACACAAATGTCCCTTCATATTTGTATTAAGCACTTGGCTTCCCTCATCTGTGGGGTCGATTTCTGTAAATGTTCAAACGTTGTCATGGAAGGTTATGTCTATTTTACACATTCCCTGATTGTTGGCTTCAGATGTTGCTATTTTCCCTCCCGCCCTCCCACCAACCTTGTTATTTTATTTTTGCTATGGGTTTTTTTTTAGACCCAAATATTTAACTTGGATGAGGTTAAGCTAAGAATTTCTCCGCTTTTGGTTTGTGCTTCTCAGAGTCTAAAGGAATAATTTTCTACCCCCGTCAGCATGAGCTGTTTCTCTCATTTTATTTTAACTTATTAATGTTGTTGTACTATATTGATAACACACCGAGAGCTTTGACCCACTGGGAATTTACTCATTATCTTATGTGAGGTGAGAAATCAATTGTATTTTTCTACTTATAACGATTTGTTTGGGTTTCTTTTTGCTTTGTTTTGTAAGACAAGAGTCTCACTGTGTGTCCCTGGCTGACCTGAAACTCCCCATGCAGATCCAGCTGGCCTGGAACTCACAGAGATCCCCTTGTTTCTGCCTGCAGAATGCTGGGCTCAGAGGTATGAGGCACCATGCCCACCTCTCCTTACATTGAATCAATTTTGTCTCAACATAATTTATGAGACAACTCATGCTTTCTCTGGTAATTTATGATACCTTTGTCCCAGTTCCTCGATTTTTTTCATGAACCTAGGTCTATTTCTAGATTTTCTGAGTTTGTTTGTTTATTTGTTTGCAAGTTAGGACCATGTTATTTTAATTACTTAGCTTTCAAGTGTGCCTCAGTTACTTAGCAAGGCAAAACCATCTCACCGATTCTCGGGACTTGATTCTTCCGTGCAATGTATAGAAATCATGTGTGATGTTCCCTTACAGAACTGGACTGCAGGATTGTGTGGAACTGTCTTAAGTTTAAGATGAACTGTGAATGGATGGAGGGTTGATATATTTATAAAGTCAGATTATTCTTTTCAAGATCATGATTCGTCTGTTTATTCCCACCCTTTATATCCCTTAATAGTTCATTTTTTTCTCTATATAGATAAAATCAGACTCTGTAGATCTCTGTCGCTACCTTGAGGTGTATCTTGGTTTCCTTCACATTCTTTGGCTCACTGTTGCTGCTGAGGAAGAGCCTGGGTTCCCAAGCTACTTTATCTTCTAAGAGCTTTCCTAAAAAGTCCAACTAAGTAACAAAAACAACAATGACCATATAATGTATCATCCTCTGAGCGTGAGATGGTCACAATAGACAAATATTGAGACAGAAGGCTTCATGGTTGCCAAGAGCTGAGCCAAGGGGAAACACAAAACACCTGCCTGCCTGGTGTTGGCACTAGGGAAATATGGCTTCTTTTCAGGGTGAGCAGAGTGTTGTAAATGTGACTCTGGCAATGGCTGCACAAAGCCTGCGAGCATACTTCAGAACCACATCATGTCATGCTGGAAATAGGCACGTGAACACATGCATGCCCCTGTAACCTCCCAGGATCAGAGGACAGCTTCTGGGCATGAGCTTGGGGGCTCAAACTCAGGTTTCAAGCTTGGTGGCCAGTGCTGTTAGCTGCTGTGTCATCCTTAATAACAATATATTTTTTTTTTGGTTCTTTTTTTTCGGAGCTGGGGACCGAACCCAGGGCCTTGCGCTTCCTAGGTAAGCGCTCTACCACTGAGCTAAATCCCCAGCCCCACAATATTTTGACATACAACATTTTTGTTTTGTTTTGTTTTTTGTCCATAATTTCTTTTATTTTTTATTGAATATTTTAAGTATTTACATTTCAAATGTTATCCCCTTTCCCTGTTTCCCCCTCTCCTCCCCACTTCCCCTGTTTCTATAAGGATGCTCCCCCTCCCACCCACCCACTCCCACCTCACTGCCTTGGCATTCCCCTACTCTGGGGAATTTAGCCTTCACAGAACCAAGGGCTTCTTCTCTATTGATGCCAGACAATGCCATCCTCTGCTACATATGCGGCTGGAGCCATGGGTTTGTCCATGTGTACTCATTGGTTGGTGGTTTAGTCCCTGGGAGCTCTGGTGGGGTCTGGTTGTTTGATATTATTGTTTTTCCCACGAGGTTGCAAACCCCTTCAGCTCCTTCAGTTTTTTTCTAACTCCTCCATTGGAGTCCCTTTGCTCAGTCCAATGGTTATCTGCAACCATCCTCGTCTGTATCAGTAGGGCTCTGGCAGAGCCTTTCAGGAGACACCCATATCAGGCTCCTGTCAACAAGCACTTCTTGGCATCAGCAAGAGTGACTGGGTTTGGTGGGCCATGCAACATTTTGATAGCTAAACAGAAGGCCATCATAATTTCCCTTATGATTTCCTCTTTACCTCTTTGGTCAATATTGTCCCTATGATCCTTTTCTTTTCTTTTTATTTTCTAGGGCTCGGGAATTAAAGGGAGAGCTGTGAATATGGCAGGTGGCACTCTGCCACTGAGCAACACTCCCAAACACCCCTCCTCAGGCTTCCGCTGACTCCAAATTTCATCTCGCTATAATCAAAGACGTCTATGCATACTAAAGAGAGTCTTTGTAATCCACTGGCTTCCTATGACTACTTCATGACAAATCTTAGAGGTTCATCCTGGGTGTTCAAAAAAAAGTATGGTTCTGTATTTGTTTATCTACTCATTTAGATAATATTATATAAGTCAAACAATATAGAGCTTTTTTAATTTAATGTATTTATTTTAGGTATATGAGTACACTGTCGCTATCAGACACACCAAAAGAGGCTGTCAGATCCCATTACAGATGGTTGTGAGCCACCATGTGGTTGCTGGGAATTGAACTCAGGACCTCTGGAAGAGCAGTCAGTGCTGTTAACCTCTGAGCCATCTCTCTAGCCCAATCTTTTATTTTTAAAATCTGGTTTTTTTTTCTAATGCTAAGGGTAGTGTGCTGAACTGGATACATTTTCTTTTGACATTTATTTATCTACCTATTGAATGTATTCCCTGCTATTTATTATTAATACACATATACTCTAGAGTTAATGTAATTACAGATTACTGCTTCCTGTACTTGGAAACACCATGCATGTGTTTACTATAGATGTATGCATACATAAACACACCACACACATGTGTATCGATAGTTATTTTTGCAGTACTGAGTAATGAACCCAGACCTCATTCATGCTGAGTAAGCACTCTACCACTGAGCCACATCCTCAGCCCTGGAAACTTACATACTGGGTTCCTGATTTATTGTTTCTTTTATCACTGTTTGACATTATTTGTCCTTCACAGTCCAACTTCAATTATATTGTGTCAGGTTTTGTTACTATCTCAAGTCCCTTAAAACTTATCTTCACCTAAAACATCACTTTTTTTTTACTTCTTCCAATATGTTTGTATATTCAATATATATTTATATGCATGATCAAACTTCAGCCATAATATCTCTTTCTCATCATGTCTCTGCCACACTAACAAAGTTATGGTGTCACATCAAATGAATTGGGATTGTTTCCTCTTTTTCTGCCCCCTGAAATATGTTCAGAGCACTGGCAAAATGGTGCCACCACAAGTAAAGGTATCTTTTGCATAGCCTGAGTTTGATCCTCATGGCCTATGTAAATTTAGGTGGAAGGAGAAAATAAAACTATAGATTGTCCCCTCACCTCCACACCTGCACCATGACACTCATATTTGTACAGCCCCATCCCCACATCAAGTACACACATGCACACACACATACACACACACACACACACACACACAAATGATCAATTTTTAAAATTAACCTTTTTTTTAAATGTAAGGGATGTAAGGATGCTCTTTCCAAATGCATGTCTGTAAACCAAATGTATGCATTGCTTATAGAGGCCAGAAGAGGCCATTGGGTCACCTAGGTCTGGAGTTACAGTTGTGAGCCACCATGTAGGTGCTGGGAATTGAACCCAGGTCCTCTGGAAAAGCAGTCAGTGCTCTTAATTGCTGAACCATCTCTCCAGCTCTACAGATTTTTAAAGTTTAAAAATGTATATATATTTAGAGTATGCACTATCTCTCACTTGAATATTTGGTAGAATTGAGCTTTCTTATTTGGAAGATTTGTTTTTAGTTGACTCTATTCTTTTTCTTCCATTTTTTCTTTCTTATGTGGTGTGTGGTGTGAATGTGAATACATGTTCACACGTCTACAGGCACACACATATGTGCACAACTGTGTACCTGAAGGCCAGAAGCTGACATCAGGTGTCTCCTTAGATTGTCCACTTTCTATGGTGACTTTCTATGGGTCTCTCACTGGACTCAGTCTGGTGAGCCAGCTCACTCTGGGGGTCCATGTCGTCACCTTCTCTGGGCTGGGCAAGCACTTTACCTTCTGAGTCCCTGCACCACCACCACCCACCCCTCCAGTCTAGCCCATTCATCTCAGTTTCTTTTATCCAGGTTTTCTAATTCGTCAGTCAGATCCCCCCACCCCACTTTGGACAAGGTCTCACTATGAATCCCAGTCTGATTTCAAGTTTGCAATCTTCCTGCCTCGGCCTCCCAAGTACTAGAGAAACCAGCTGGTAGTAACTGGTTTTCTCAGCTTCCACTATTATTGAACTCTGACCTACCATAAACCTTGCCATGTTAAAGAATACAAACCAGTCCTTTTATACCTCCACAAGGTGCACTACTACTACTGTCTAGTCCTACGAAATTTTCATGGTTCCAGAAAGAGGCCTAGTGCCAGCCAGCAGTCACTCCCTTGTCCCATCTGTGTGGCCCCTGGCATCCTTTAATTTATGTTCTGCTCCTATGGATTGCCTATTCTGTTCATTGCCTGTCAACAGAAGCCTGTGGCCTGGTTTCTGGTTTCTTTTATTTAGCATAATGTTTCCAAGGTTCATCTACCCTGAAACACACATTGGAACTTCATTCCTCTTTTTCACACACACACACACACACACACACACACACACACACACACACACACACACAGCAGCTGTCTTCAGACACACCAGGAGAGGGCATCAGATCTCATTACAGATGGTTGTGAGCCACCATGTGGTTGCTGGGATTTGAACTCGGGACCTCTGGAAGAGCAGTCAGTGCTCTTAACCGCTGAGCCATCTCCAGCCCTCATTCCTCTTTGTAATAGCATACCGTCCCCACTGTACTGGTAGACCATATTTGTTTATCTGTTCATCAGTTGGTAGGCATTTTGGTTGCTCCTACTTTGGGACTATCACGCACCTGTGCAGAAGGTCTTATGTGGATACATTGTCAGTTCTCCTAGAATAAAACTGCTACATTATATGGCAACTGTGCATTTTACTTTTGGAGGAGCTGCCAAGTCATTTTACAAAGAGCTGTAGTATTTTACATCCTCATTAACAATGCACAACAGGTCCAACTTCTCCACTTGCTATTTTAAAAAAAAAAATTAAAATCCTCTTCTCGTAGTATTTTCAAGTACTTCTTCACCTTCCCTGCATCCTGACTCCCTGTGTATACTGACCTGTTTCCCTCAATGATGAGCTATATGGGTTGAACTACTCAGATATGGCTCCCTGGCCTCTTTTAATAAGTAACATTCATTTCCTCATCTACATCCGTTTGTTTACTTGGTTTATTTCCTCTCCCCCATTTCCTATCTTGATACTGCTTTTTCTCCAAAACGAAAATCTAAACGAAGACCTGGGGAAAGTGCTTGTCACACAAGCATGGGGATCTGAGTTCCATCCCTAGCAACCATGTTGTTAAGCCGGTGTGGGACACTGGGAAGATGCGGACAGGTAGATCTCTGTAGCTAGCTGGCCAGTCAGCTAGCCTAACTGGTGAGTCCCACACCCCTGTAAGAGAAACCCGGTCTTAAAAAAAACAAGGTGGTGCTGAGAAGATGGCTCAGCAAGTAAAAGCAATCGGTGTACAATCAAGAGGATCTGAGTTCAAATCCCTGGCACCCATGTAAAAAGCCAAGTACTGCTGAGCATGCTTGGAACTCAGCAATGGGCTGGGGGTGGGGCCCAGGAGGATCGCTGGAGTTTGCTGGTACCAGACTATTAGTTAGAGACCATTCCTCAACGGAACAAGGCAGAGAGTGAGAAAACATAATGGCTACTCTCTTCTTCTGGCCTCTCCCATATATTAAATCACTCCCAGCCCCATCAAAGCAAAATAAAAATACAAGGTGGGTGACTCCTGAGGAACAGCACCCAAGGTTGACCTCTGGTCATGGTATGTGTGTGCATATACATACTTACTTACATATATACATACTTACACATCTGTACATGCATAGATATACAAAACCCAAAGGAAAAATATTACATTAGAGGGTTTTTTATTGTAAAAAAATTTTCTCCCTTCTCATATGGATCCAACCTTTCTAGTAATTTTGTTTTGGAAATGAACGACAGACACTTTTTCCTTCTAATTTCTATTTTATCATTTCTGCCTGTCAGCTATTCCTATGAGAAGTTGGTTCACTCTTTTAATTTTATTTACGTATGTATTGTTTATGTCTGCAGTATTGGAGGCCAACCCATGGCCATGCTCATGCTAAGCAGCCCATTGTCCCTGAGCTCTACCTCTGTCCGCTCTTGGTTGTTTGAGGCTCTGTGGCTTCCATTCTCATCTAATTTGTGGACTGTGTGTCCTTTTTCTGCAATCCCTTGAGCCCATTTTGCCATACTCTACTGAGTGGTTAATGGCTTTTTGCTTTGCTATTTATTGCTTCTAATTAACTGGTTGGATCAGATTCTTCAGGTATTCATTTAGCCCTCCATTCGGTGAAGTTTAAACCACAGATTGGCTGGTTATACCATTCAGCTTCACCCCTGAGAACTACGGCATCGGCCTCTTTCTGCAACCACCTAAACGGTTGCTTTTACGTACCAGGGTCATATAATGGAGAGACGGTGTTGAGGAAGGGAAGTGGCAGACTGTGAAGTGCCTACATGGGCGCTTTCACAGTAGCGCTCTGCCCCTTCAGGACCTGCAGCTTTTAACCGCCTTGTGCATCGCTCTGAAACCTGGCACCTCAAGTGCCTTCATAAAACCCCTCACTCCTACCTGTTCAAGTCCAGTTCCTAGCACTTGTCAACATGGACCTTACACCTAGGCAGGCTGGACACCTTGTGCCACCTACCCTTCAGAGTCAATCCACTGATCTAACAGTTCCCTGCTACTTTCTAGCTATGTGAGTTTAGCTAAGATATGATTTATTTATTTATTATAAGTGAGTACACTGTTGCTGTCTTCAGACACACCAGAAGAGGGCATCACATCCCATTACAGATGGTTGTGAGCCACCATGTAGTTGCTGGGATTTGAACTCAGGACCTCTGGAAGAGCAGTTATTGCTCTTAACCACTGAGTCATCTCTCCAGCCCCTTAGCTACGATATGAGAAGAAAAAAAAAAAGGTGAGTAAATCCCCTTAACTCTTAAAGGATGGGAGGAAACAGGAGTATCTAACTCACAGGATCACTGTGCAGATGAAAATCAATGTAGATAAAGTACTGTGAGAAACTGTCTGGCACACAGTGGGGACTTAGGAAAGGACAGTGAAGGCTAGGGAGACAACCCCATCAGTGAAGTGCTTGACATACAAGGATGAGCACTTGAGCTCTTTCCTAGAAGTCATATGAAAAATCTGGGCTTGTTGGTGATACATGTTTGTAATTCCAGTGCAAGAGGAGACAGAGACACGCAGATTCCCTGAGCTCTCTAGGATGGATGAACTCCAGGCCAGTGAGAGAAAGAGAAAAAAATAAGGTGGGTAGTGCCTGAGGAACATCATCCAAGATTGTTTTATGGCCTCCACACACATGAATAAGAACACACACAAACACACATGTACATGCGTACTTGCATGTAGAAATAAATAAATAGAACTTTGAACATAGCTCCAATAAATATTCATGGAAGACTATGTTTACAGAGGACCCAGAGGAAAAGTCAGACATGTATAGGTGGCATTAAATAAGTTCCAGACTCATGGTGCCTGACTGACATGGGAAGGACACGGGCTGATGAAAAATGTCCCACGCATGCTTGTGTCCTCTCTACCTCCTACCCTGCTCTTTGCCACAACAGAAAAAAAAAAAAAAACTGGTCTTAAACTCAGTGGTGAGCTTCTTGTTGATTCGAATGTATTGCAAATGAACAGATCATTGTGTTTTAAAGATAAGCAACATTTAAACGGGTGTTTTCCTTATCAGTCCAAGGGAAAGCAGCTACTATACCATCCTCAGACTCATGATCCTCTATCCTGGCCAGCTGACAGCAGAACAGATGAATAGAAGGCTTCACTTACGGTTTGAAACTAAGGCTCCATTTCTTGTTGCTTTTCTTCCTCTAAGAATACCCAGAGTAGAGTAGTTACCCATAATCCAATGTTTTCTACCCTCCTGTTGTTTGCAATGTATATGTTCTAGACTGGAAACCTCCTTCCCAGAGTGACTGTAAAGTGTTCCTTGGTAGCTACTGTCCATCTGATGTGGGTCTTCACAAAACCTGCTTATACGATCAGCAGTTCATTCTTTCCACATATGTAAACAGATACAGAAAGTCTGGCTTGTTCTTCATTAGTTAAGTGAGAATATATGCACTCACAAGCTACCTTTAAGTCATTTGGAACTATAAACTGCGTGTGTAAGGAAGAAATATGAACTACATGCTTTCAGAAAAACATGCTTAGGAGTATTTATTCTTTCGCAGAGTGATAGATTCTGTTTAGCTTCTTGTTTCCCCCACTGTTTGCCCCTTCTTCCTGGGCTCAGAGGTGCCTGGCCTCCCTTGCAGCTAGGTCATTACTTAATTATGCTTATAACAAGCCAAAGACTACGAGAAGAGATGAGCTATGCAAGCAGCCAAAAGGATACTTATCCTAACCTTCTCTTTTTTTGTTCCCACAATTGTGTGTGTGTGTGTGTGTGTGTGTGTGTCTGTGTGTCTGTGTGTCTGTGTGATGTGGGTGGGCATATGCCATGCATGTGCATGTGCAGATCAGTGGACAACCTCAGATGTCAGGTCCCTCCTCCCACCCAGAGATAGGCTCTCTTGTTTGCTGCTGCGTCTCAGCTGGCCCACATTCTCCCATTGTCTGTATTTCCCACCGCTCCACAGGAGCACTGGGATTGCAGACACAGGAGCTACTGCACCTAGCTTTACAGACTCTGATGCTCTGAACTCAGGTGTCTCCTCAGATTTGTGTGGCGAGACCTTTACCCACTGAGCCATTTCTCCAGCACCCTACCCTCAATCTTGAACAAAGGCATACAAGCCACCAATCTTCTACTACATAGATGAGGACAAGGTCTTAAGGGATAGTAGAGCAACAAGATGGAAGGCACATAGGTCCCTGAGTGACAACTTGGAGTAGAGTTGGCTCACCAGGCCTTGAACAACCAGAATCTAGGTCACTAAGTGTGTGTGTGTGTGTGTATAAGGGAGGAGGTGGTTCATCAGTCTCTATTTAATGACTATAGTTCCCCAATTCATTCTCTCTACCTTCCTTAATATAATAATTACATTTTGAAGTGGCTATGTCTTTTTTTTTTCTTTTTTTCGGAGCTGGGGACCGAACCCAGGGCCTTGAGCTTGCTAGGCAAGCGCTCTACCGCTGAGCTAAATCCCCAACCCTGGCTATGTCTTTTTTAGCTACAAGATTACCCTTCCCTGACTCCTTTACAGCTAGCTATGTGTGATCACATGGCTAAGAAACTAAAATCCTTCAATGGAACTTCTATCTGAGTAGCGTCCTTAATAAGTAGGCAGTCAGCATTTTCTCCCCACTTTGTCTTTCTCACCATCTGGAATGTGAAAGTACTGAGTAGGGTTCAAGCATCTACTTGGGGTCGCTAAGTTACAAGCTAAGAATTTCGCAGGAGCAGAAGCTCCAGCCCCAGTGTCCCTAAGACTGGAGACTTTATATGCCAGCTCCAGATGGTGGGTTTCTAGATCTCTTTACAGGAGAGAGAAAATCGTATCTTATCGAAGATATTAACATTTGTACGCTGCACACAGCTGAACCTCATCCTCATTAAGAGATCCAGCAACAGATAACCTCATTTTAACCCCCAGCTTGATTCTTGGCTCCTCTTTGCCAAGCTTTCCAGAAGCTGCGGAAGTAAGAGACCAGTTTCCATTCCTTTTACCAGAATGGTTTTGCCTTTTGTACTCTTTGAAACAGCTCCTCGGGGAAGCTGGCGAAGAAACCCCAGTCTCTGGGCCCAGATGGTCCCAACAATGATGGCTCACACTAGGAGACTACAAGTGTAGTCGGTGGCAGCAGATGTGGTTGGACTGGGGACGGAGCTGTGATCCATCTCTGGCGCCTGGGCAATGAGACCAACAGAAAGATGGACCGACAGTACCTGCAAATTTAGGTCAATCCTGACCAACCAGGAGGTAACTGGGCAACGGGTCTCTTTAAGTTAGGTTTTCTGATTCCCGCCTGCTGCCCTGGGCTCCGGAATCCCAGTCCAGATGGCGCCTCCTCCATGGCAAGAGGATGGAGGAGGCCAGACGCTGAGAACTAGGGGAGCATAAGCTTAGCACCTCCTATCCACAGCCTCGCAGGACTAGAGTCTGAGTCTCTCGGCCCTAGTCTCCCCACGTGTAAAGAGGGGAGCAGGCGCTGACAGCTCCTCCAGACTTCCCTCCTACTGGCTGGTCAGAGCGCCCGGCTCCCTACTCTAGTCTCAGCTGTGCACATCTGCCTCCACCGACACCTTTGCGGACGCGTCCTGCACCCCTCAATCTCCCACCCCGCAGGTCGCCCCTCACCCTATGGTGGCCTCACCCTCCTCTGACAGGTAGCGCAGGTCATAGAACTCGCCGGCGAAGGTGCCGTAGGAGGAGTCGTGGCGCGGCACTGCCTCGTCGGCGCCCGCGTCCCCTCGCGCGCGTCCCCGGGGTCCCCGGCCCCCCGGGCCCGCGCCGTCGTCCGCCGGACTGGCTTCGCAGGCAGCGATCCCCGCCAGCAGCAGCCTCAAGAGCAGTGGTACCCAGGCCGAGCGCCGCAGGGATTGCCCCGCCATCGCTGCGCACGGATCCCACAGCCAGGCCGCTCCGGCCGCAGCGGGGACCCGGCGGGCGCGGGCCGGGACCGAGCCGCCGCCAGCACGCGCCGCGCAGCCGCGGAGCGCCCGCACCCGCCGCCTCCCTGCCTCGCTCTGCGCATCCTCGCTCCAGCCCCGCAGCCTGCCCCCGTCCGCTCAGCCTCACCCCCTCCTCGCCTGACGATCCTTCCTCGCGTCCTTCTTCCCGTTCTCCCCATCGTCCAGTCGCCTCCAGATCTGACCCTCCTGGTTCCTGGGTGCCTAGTGTGGCCCATCAGCACCACCTGGGAGCTTGCTTGTATCTCTTCAGGTCCCACTCTGGACACACAAAGCGGACTTTGCTCTCTTACTCAAACCCCTAGCATCCAGTTTCACACCTTTTTTAGAATGACTATCTCCAACATCTTGCTCCTGCAACTTTTCGTCCAGAGAAAAACTTACTAGACTCATAAATTTCTCTGGACCATCATGGAAGGAAGAGGAAATCACAAAATCCCACTATCTAGGTAGCCAAGCAGAGATAAGAGACAGTGAGAAAAGTGTAACTTACGCCTTTGGCAAAAGTCACAAGTGCTGGAGCAATTACCCGAGCCTTTCAAACTAGGCAACTGACTTACCCATATTCCCCAGAAGCAAAGTGCGCGGACATTAAGCGAACCAACCATGTCTGGTAAGCATGCCGAGTCTCCATGTTTTCACATCAGTTTGTACCAGTTAACACTTTGCATTATTTACCTGGCCATTCATTTGCTCAATTAACATACACAGATCCCAGGTTTATCTTCAAATGACCCTTGTCGGGGTGGTGACAACTAGTCTTCTGAGAGAAATAGCGACACTATCTCTTCACGATGCTACTTCAGCACCTTGTATGTAAACCCTTCTTCTGGTTCTTTAAAAAAAATAATAATAATTGCATAAGGTAAGGAAATTGCTACTGAGGCAGAAAAACATTACAAATGCAGACCTGGAAGTCAGACTGCTTGGGTTATCAGTAACGACCAGTGATCGATTATTCCTGGGATGTAGTGCATATTAAATAAGACCATGCAGGGGAAGGTTTGTAGGGTTCAATGTCACTGATGTCACAACATTGCACAGAACTATGAAATGCTGAGAACCCAGTCATTTCAACTGGTTTTTACCCCAGTGGCTGAGAGACACATGAGCTGCTGTTGGAAGGAGGGATGCCTTGGGAAATCCAAAGGCCAGCTCTTCATTATTGGACATAGCTGACAAGTCAGCTTGTCCAATCAGAATTTAATTATGTTAATCCTGCCAGGGTCTCTCACTGAACCTGAAGCTCACCTCAGCTATGCACTCTGGCCAATGAGCTTAGGATCCTCCTGTCTTCCCAGCACTGGTATTATAGACACATGCTGCCGCATGCGGCTTTTATGTGGGCATTGGGGATTTGAACTCAGCTCCTTATGCTTGCACAGCCTATGAACTGAGCAATCTCCTGAGCCTGGAGCTTGCTGGAACTGCCTGTCTAGTGAGTCCATCCCTAGGACTCACCTTCCTCTGCTCTCTACCCCAACACTAGGGTAATAGAGAAATACTATTATGCCAGATTTTTACATAGGTGCCCAGGGTCCAAACTTCGTGTTCATGCAGCAAACACATCACCCACTAACCAACCTTCCAGACCCAGTTAGTTATTTTCAAATGGAGAAGCATTTAATTTCATTTTCATTTTTAAAAGACAGACAACCTTTATTTCTCTTCTCATCAAAATAATTTCTCAAAAGGCCCTTTTTTTTTCTGTTATAAAACATCCCCAAATTAGTGCTACCATTCAGTATCCAACCGGGAACAGATGTGCCCTGCCTCTGACCGCCTGGTGCGTGTCATTTTTCACGTCGAATTTCAGAAGATATAAAAGCTGCGATCTTGGAAGTCCCTCAGAAAGTTAAACACAGACTTGCCATATGATATGGCAATTCCAAGAGAACCCAAAACATATGTTCACACCAAAAAAAAAAGTTGTGCATGAATGTTCATAAAATTATCGTTCATAATGGCCCCAAAGTGGGAGCAACCCAGATATCTGCAAACAAAACTTGGTAATCCTCGCCTTCTCCACTATTCAGTCACAAAGACAGAATGAAGTTCTGATACATGCTATAACATAGATGAACCTTGAAAACATGGTTACATGAGAGAAGCTGATCACAGAAGCCCATAAACTATATGATTCCAGATATACGAAGTGTCTAGAACAAGCAAATTCATAATCAGAAACCTACAGGCCGGGGTAGGGTGTGGTTAGTGGTCACTAGGGGAAGGGCAGAGTCGAAAGTCAGATGTGTTTGCCCAGCATCATGGACAGGCTGAAAGACACTGAGGTGCACACTTTAAACTCATTAAAACGGTGGGCTTTATTCAAAGACTTTAAAGGTCTGTGATCTTTGAAATGGTAAGCAATAACGACAGCATAAGAACCTCCCTGTGCTCTTCAGGGTAAAATGCCAGATGAATCCTGGTGGGAGTTTCTAAATGCCAAATGCCTCCCTTCTCACACCTAAAAATTTGTGCTGTCCCCAACCTGTCAGCTCTATGGGTTGAGGGGTACCAGACTTCTGCAGTGACACACCATGAGTTCCCAACCTGGAGTCTCAGGCCACGGTTTGGAGTCCCAGCTCTGTATTGATTATGTTAGCACACTCTCCCCTCTCCTCTTGGATCCACAGTGGGTGTTGTGTTACCTTCCAGTGCTGTTGTTTGGGTCTAAAGTAGACAAAGAAGGTAATAATTGCACAATTCCTTATAGTCATTGTGAGTTCACCCAGGGCAGCATCACCGTAGGTCTCAATGTCAAGCACCACCGTACATTTAAGGAGGCAAAAGAAAATGGCCACAGCAGCAACACACTGCTGTGGACTTTACTGGTTGGGGTGAACTGCCAGTGGTACCGGGTTACATACATACATATATATATATATGTATATGTGGTCATATACAATAGAATATACCACATGTGTGTGCTCAGGCTTGCAGTGATGCCCACATGTTGGAGACTCTTGTGAACCCAAGGGAGAGGTGGGAGGACAATGAAGGAGCTTGTAAGCCTCCTGAAAGCAGCAGCCAAAACATCCATGTACCCCGTACCCCTCCTTAGAAACAGAGCAAATCATACACATGGGATATACTTGTGTCCTGAATGCTCTGGAAACCTTCTGCTGTGTTCTGGAGGTTTCCATTCGAGAGCAGGGGTGGGGAGCTGTGAGGGGAGTGCATACCACAGAGAGCAGCTCAGAAGAGGAAGCAGCTGCTGGGTTGGCAGGAGGTGACAACTCCTGTTCTATAGGAACATGGTTTATGTCACATGCACATAACAGAGAACAGCCAAAGGGCTCCGTGAGTGGAAAGTACCCACCCAACACCAGACAGCTCCACGGAAACAGCAGGACAACAATAAAGGGCTGTTGGTGAGAAGAGGGCCATGGCCTATATAAGGTCCCAGCAAGCCCGGCATGTGTTGATAGCTCCTCGTGACTTTTTTTTTTTTTTTTTGTACCATACAAAGGTACAGGAGGGGCGGATATGTGTACTGACGATCAGGATTCGTCAGGAAAGGGCTGAAGACCCTCCAGGATACTCTGTGTGCTAAGGCGGCAGGGAAATGTGCCATTCATCCTATAAAGATCTCCCTCAAAAAAATATTAAATTGTAAAGAGTCAGTACTTAAAGGGTTACTCCTTGGTTATCCAGATACCTGTTTACATACCTCAACGCTAGTCAGTGAGGCGATTTTTATAGTCATTAGTATCAAATTATTGGCACCATTCATTTGTAGGGGTAGGGGGAAAAGCAAAGTATAATACAACATAAAAATACAGTTCTGATACAAAGGTACGAGATCAGTTCCATGAAACAGGCAGTCATAAGAAGTGGATGGGGACAGTTTACATACAAGAGAATGCAGCTTGTAACTCATCCCACGGAAAAGTGTTCAGCCTTGCGAGCAGTTCATCAAATAAGACAGCTTCTCAAGAACAAGTCTACACATCTATTAAACTAGCAAAAAATAAATTAGAATAGCAAAACCCAGTACTGGCAGAGCTATTGGTAAATAGAAATGCTTATACATTGCTGGTGGCATTATAAATTGTGGAGGGGATTCAAGCATTCAGAGGAGGGGAAGTTTAAATGAGGTGACCTTTAAGGTCCTTCCAATCCAAAGATTGGATCTTTCTAGAAAGCAATCTGGCAATATAAAACAAGAGCTATAAAATACTTCATGCTCTCTGACCTTGTAATCCCTCTTTGGAGCTATTCCAGAGGGGAATAATCCAAGAGAAGGATTTTATATATATATTTATTTATTTATATTTTTTTACAAAGACATTCATAGCAGCACTATTTATAAGTGTGAAAATTTGCATATAACTCAAATATCTATTAATGGGGAGAAGTGAGGTTAACTGCGTCATGTGAATATAAAGATATTAAGTTAGTGAAGGTATCTGTCTAATAAGATGTGTTAGGTAAAGAAATATAACAAAAGGGTGTCAGCGCTGAGCACAGCTATGTAAAAACAGCGTAGCTGTGAGAAGCAGGAAGAACTTTAGAGCTGTCTGTGGGTAGCTGTCCTTAATTCCTGCAAAGTTATTCAAGTGCATAATAAAAATTTAAAAACACATTTCTTGAAACCATATAAAAAGGGAGTTAAGTTTCTTCTGGGCCAGGTCCTATCAACGTTGGTTAGAGTGGATGGAATTTAGAAATAATCTGTCTTTACGGAAAAGCCAAATGAAGCTTCCTGATATTAAATCATCTTGACCCTGTAAAGATTTTTTAGACAATGTAAGTGAGAATTTCCTACATGGGTCTCAAAGATAAATTCCATTTATCCCAAGTTGTTTTGTATCCAACGAGTTCACACATTCGATTGTAGTTCAGGTTAAGCTGAAGTATTTTCAGTTATATAATATGTAACTTTTCCCCATTCATCTACTCATGTCTGAATAAAAATAACTTTACAAGATCTGTGTATTATTCAGTGTAAATGGAAAACCAGCAGTAAAGAATTATTCTCTCATAAAATGACCCATTTAACAAACAGCCAAAGCTTGGTGCAAATGTCAATCATAGAAAAAGTCACATCGTTGAGAGTGTAAGCGGAGGATTCTGCGCTGCATTAGCCCCTGGGGTTACTAACAGATACACACAGGTACCTCTGAA